>NC_057799.1:425163616-425395271 GCF_018294505.1 Triticum aestivum | reverse complement strand
CCACGTGGCGCGGCCCGATTGGCTCAGAGCGGCGGCGGCGATTTGTCCGGCCGGACCGGACGTGTCCGGCGGCGGAGAGGGAGCGGGCTAGGGTTTCGGGACCCGGATTTGGGGGAGGGTGCACATATTTATAGGTAGAGGGAGCTAGGAGACTCCAAATGGAGTGCGGTTTTCGCCCACACGATCGTGATCGAACGACCGAGAGCATGGAGGGGACTTAGATGGGTTATTGGGCTGTTTGGAGGGATGTTTGGCTGCAACACACTAAAGGCCTTTGCGGTTACCCGGTTAACCGTTGGAGCATCAAACGACCTCCAAATGGAACGAAACTTGACAGGTGGTCTACCGGTGGTGTACCAAGGCCACTTGGCAAGACTCGGTCCATTCCGAGAACGTTTAACACCCGCTCACGAAAAGAGACAAGAGGGGTGCGCCGGTGCATGTGGGAGTGTCGGATTGCAAAACGGGCAACGGGGAAAATGCTCGGATGCATGAGACGAACACGTATGCAAATGAGATGCACATGATGACATGATATGCAATGCATGACATGAACAAAATGCAAAATGAAAAACAAAACCCGACCACGAAGGGAATATCATAACACATAGCCGAAAATGGCAAGAGTTGGAGTGACAATATGGAAAGTTACATCCGGGGCGTTACAGAAAACTTTTACCGTTTGATTTGATTTTGAATTTGAATTTGAATCGGTTTTGAACTAACGCGAGATTAGCAACAGTAACCATGGTGACGTGGCACAATTAGCAGAGAATTACTGTAGCTTAATTATTCGGGCGTCACAATTCTACTCCACTACAAGAAATCTCGTCCCGAGATTTTAAGAGGGGGAGTAAGGGGGAAAGGTCTGGTTACGATATTATAACGGATCTTCTCGTCTTGGTTGAGCGTCTCGAAGAGGTCTATCCACTATGTTGATGTCTTCACTTCTCTGCTTCAGGTCATCATGATGAAGCCGGCATCCTTTCTTAAGGATCTCCATCGTACTTACGAAAGAATAAAGGGTGGTTATTCTGTAAGAACGAACCTCTGCAAGGTTGACTACCTGGTAGTTAACATCAGGGAAGGTGGCGGAAAGTAACTCTCGAATTGAAACTTAAGAAAATATCGAGAGCAAAGTAAGGAGATATCATGGGAAGTTTCGAGCGGGCAGGCAATCGTTCGATGCCTGAAATAGGGTGTGAAAGGGGCTCAAAGCAACGGGAATAAGTATTGTGTCTGATTCCAGAATTGATCAACAGGCAGGTGGCCCATGAATTACATACAAAGTCAAGCGCGAGGAATAACTTTGACAACAGGGTGTACAGGAGAGTCAGGTTTCGATCCTGTGGAACTGTGGGTTATGGGCCACCATGTGGGTTAAAAATAGGAGCGATGACATCTTGCACGGTCATGATAGCAAAGCATGTCAGAGAGTAGCATGTCAGTTATGTCGGCAACAACGTCGGTACCAAGGGCGAGGGACGAAGAGAACCATTTTCCTGCTCGTTGAAACGAGGCGGACCAATAGGCAAAGTTCTCGTCCGTCGGTGGCTAGCGGGATGTCATCAACAATATAACAGGGTCTTACTGACAGAGTGGTACAACGAGGTGTTTACATAAGCAGGGAAATATTACTGCTTGTATTATATAGATCACAAGAAGGTTTAAACAAACCAATGGAAATGAAAAGTGATTATCAGGTTTAAATAGAACAATGGAAAGAAAAATGTGTATACACACATATTCCAGGAGTATATCCTTCCCAAGGACAAGCAGAGCATGATATCCATGACAAGATATAACATAGAAAACCCTTTAGGTAAGGGGGAGACGAATTTCATGACGTTGCCCATACAACGGTGTTTGGCTAATTGATCAAGAAAAAATAAGGATTTCGCTCCAAATATTCTTGTTGATGAACGGAGTACCACACACATGCTTCGAGATAGCATTGACATGGTCACTGGGTAAAGATCAGACTTTGGATACACAAAGGATCCATCAGGAACAAATTATAGAATAAGTCTTACAATTTCCTCATGGAAGAATGGCAAATTTTTGCCAAAAAGGAAACTATAACAATAGGTCCTCCGGCCAGGTGTGTTAGGCATGATATCACCTTACTGGGTTATAAAAAGATCAATGATATGACTCTTGGAAAATGTTCCAACCATCATATCTGACAAGTTTCAAATCTGGTTGGTGTCAGGATACCTCAGACTCAGGATGCCTGAGAAGAAAAGGTGCAACACAGTTAGACGAGATGACATTGTGAGATTCTCGAAAACGATCTATGGAAGCGAGTTTCAAAACAAGAGTTCATCATTAAACCAAGGAGAGGATGAGGGGCGGCTGATGAGCTAAACGATAATTCATCGAGATTTCCAAAAGATGGATTTCCACAATCATGTCAACAAAGAGACAACATTTGTCAGATCAAATGATATAAGGGGATATGCTCGAGGAATACATACCTAATTTAAACATTGGTTGAAAGGTGCACCCGAAATATGGGCTTAGGTAGCATGATCAATGTTAGAATGGTGATTCGATAACCAATGGTCTAAGAGTGAAATATCGACCATTAACTTCAAAGCAATAGGGTTGCTAGAAGTTTTGAAGTCGCACATAATAGTTCAATTGTCAGTTTTCCGGTTAGAAACAACACGGGGACCAAGGAATGAACGGATAGGCAAGAAGTATCACCTGTATCAAGATCTCTTAAGAGGTGGTGAAATTCTCACGACTTTCTTGACATAAAAGATGGTAATACTTCCAAGGTAAAGAAGAACAACTGCTGGGTAGCAAGGATCTCAAGGTATAACACAAATCACGAACAAGTTTGTGTTGAACGGAAGGCAATAATGTTGTCGATGATAACCCAAATCATCGAGGGCAAAGGGTGGTATTTCTCATCAAGAATTCAATTGATATCCTCGAAGAGTTCATAAGGTTGATGATGATCATGACACATTTGTCGAGAGATTCCATGAAGATGTAATCAATCAGCGACGACATCAAGTCAAAGGAATGATGAAGCGGAAGGTTATTGGAACCATGGGTAGGAGACAAACTTGAAATCAAGCTTGTTGTTCAAGGCGAACTGATATGACGAGGAAGATCGACGTAAGCTTAGCTCATCATCGAAAGTTGTGCTCCGGGATTAAGGACCAGGTAGCACAGTTTAAGCTTTAACATGACGATGATGATGTAGCCAATCGGTTGGGAATGACATCAGCGAGTACAACTTGCAGGTAATAAGGATTACAAAGAGTAGTTGAACTGTAGAACGGACTCGATTAAGTTATCGGTGTTTCGAGTGACAAACAACTCAAAACCCGGAGAAAATTGGAATCATCGAGAAATAATAGTTGATGAAGAACTCTAAGAAGTTATGTAGTTCGGTGATATTCTCGAGATACCAGAGTGTAATACTCGACGGTGAGCAGAGTAGATGGTGGACACGTGAAATGATCTGCAGAAGACAAGTACTTCATCTTGTCTGAGAAATGGAATCAAAGGAGAACAATCATGGTCGGAACCACGGTTGCAAAGGACCAAACATGGATACTAGATGAACCTATATCAAGGAAATAGTTATTATTACAAGAAGTTTCCATGATAGGATCTACATCGTGTCCATGGGCATGAACACAAGTTCAAGGTCGACTCCCACTTCTTCAATGTATAACCTTCCATTCACCTCTCGCTTTTTGAAAATGTCATTAGTTGTTGAAAGTTTTACCTGGTGCAATACCAGATAAGTATGACCCGCGAAATCTTCCGGGTTCACACAGATTAAGGGAGGCATAGGTTCAACCCATCGGGACATCTTAGAAACATATACCGCAAGTTTCGAGAGTAATTATCACCAGCACGAAAGTAGAGCATGGTTGGCCAAACAGGGAATAGGATTTACCAATGGCATTATGTATCAGGGAAAGAACTTCCAATGTGATTGAATATGAAGGACGTTGTCGGATAAAATCCAACAAAGGACTTGATGGTCCACAAAGGATCTGATGTGAGTATCGGTACTCAACCAGAAGAGGAAAGAATGCAAATGCAACAGGTTATGGAATCATCCGAATAATTCGAAGCTTAAATGCAAAGGTATTATGATTCCAAATCGAAGGATCAGAAGCAGATGCTCTGATCAAGGATGGATAAGTTGAATAGACTTAGGGGCACAATCGATGGCAATTTGATTGGTCGAGAACTAGCTCCTGTTCAAAATGACGTCTGAGCCGGAAGGTTGAATTCTAGGATGTGATTGAGGATTGCGAGCATTCGCAACAAATTGAATCAACGGACTCAAAATGATAATGACAAGAGATGCCAATAAGATTACGAGACTTATGGGATTAACCATAATGCAAGCAAGCAAGAATTTCAAGAGCAAGAGGATGCTCAGGATTTTTGGAAGATCGAATGGTATTTCGAAAACTTTTGTGAAACACATGAACAACCGGGAAAGAGCGGATACTCGATAAGTGCGAGGAATTATCCGTAAGGGTATTCATGAGGCAAGAACTGTAAAGCAGTAAGCTCAAAGGATTCTTGGAACAACGGAGAGCGGTTCGGGGCATCTTGTATTAACAAGATCAACTTGGAATAAAATTAAGAACGACGGGTGTAAGTATTTATCCATAGGGATAAATCAGTGGTAGGGAATTGCAAAAGCGACGAGCACAAAGTCTCGAGAACATCGGAGAGTATCTTCGAAATCCTTCGGTGCACCAAGCAATCATCTGGAGTGAGGGGCTCTCCGGGAGGAAGTAGTTACGAGAACCTAGAGTCAGAGTTAGTAAAACCATTTCACCCGAATAGAAGAGACGTCAGAGTCCCAGAGTATAGGTCGAGGAATAAAAGATCCTAATACCACCCAATGGCGACGTGGGCCCGTAAGGCACACAGCCATGTTAGTAAAAGTTTTGTAATGTCTAGACTCGACGTCGGCCAAGGAGTGTGGAAGGGGGATTCCTATAGGCAGTCGGCTCTGATACCAATTTGTGACGCCCCCGATTCAATCGTACACTAATCATGCACGCAAACGTGTATGATCAAGATCAGGGACTCACGGAAAGATATCACAACAGAACTCTAAAAAATAAAATAAGTCATACAAGCATCATAATACAAGCCAGGGGCCTCGAGGGCTCGAATACAAGTGCTCGATCATAGACGAGTCAGCGGAAGCAACAATATCTGAGAATAGACATAAGTTAAACAAGTTTTCCTTAAGAAGGCTAGCACAAACTCGGATACAGATCGAAAGAGGCGCAGGCCTCCTGCCTGGGATCCTCCTAAACTACTCGTGGTCATCGTCAGCGGCCTGCACGTAGTAGTAGGCACCTCCAGTGTAGAAGGAGTCGTTGTCGACGGTGGCGTCTGGCTCCTGGGCTCCAACATCTGGTTGCGACAACCAGGTAGAAGGGAAAGGGGGGAAAGAGGGAGAAAAGCAACCGTGAGTACTCATCCAAAGTACTCGCAAGCAAGGATCTACACTACATATGCATGGGTATATGTGTAAGGGGCCATATCGGTGGACCGAACTACAGAATGCCAGAATAAGAGGGGGATAGCTAGTCCTGTCGAAGACTACGCTTCTGGCAGCCTCCATCTTGCAGCATGTAGAAGAGAGTAGATTGAAGTTCACCAAGTAGCATCGCATAGCATAATCCTACCCGGCGATCCCCTCCTCGTCGCCCTGTTAGAGAGCGATCACCGGGTTATATCTGGTACTTGGAAGGGTGTGTTTTATTAAGTATCTAGTTCTAGTTGTCATAAGGTCAAGGTACAACTCCGGGTCATCCTTTTACCGAGGGACACGACTATTCGAATAGATAAATTTCCCTGCAGTGGTGCACCACATAACCCAACACGCTCGATCCCATTTGGCCGGACACACTTTCCTGGGTCATGCCCGGCCTCGGAAGATCAACACGTCGCAGCCCCACCTAGGCACAACAGAGAGGTCAGCACGCCGGTCTAAATCCTATGGTGCAGGGGTCTGGGCCCATCGCCCATTGCACACCTGCATGTTGCGTGGGCAGCCGGAAGCAGAACTAGCCCCCTTAATACAAGAGCAGGCTTACGTTCCAATCCGGCGCGCGCCGCTCAGTCGCTGACGTCACGAAGGCTTCGGCTGATACCACGACGCCGAGTGCCCATATCTTTCCCGCGTAGTTGGTTAGTGCGTATAGACCAAATGGCCAGACTCAGATCAAATACCAAGAACTCGTTAAGCGTGTTATTTTGAAGTAACCGCGGACGCCGACCAGGGCCAGGCCCACCTCTCTCCTAGGTGGTCTCAACCTGCCCTATCGCTCCGCCTCAAAGTAACAGTCGGGCGCCGTCGGGAACCCAGGCCCACCTCTACCGGGATGGAGCCACCTGCCCCTTCAGCCCCCATCTTCGAACAGTATCATAAGTAATGTAACAGTATAAAGTATATAGCATATGCCCGTGATCACCTCCCGAAGTGATCACGGCCAAGTAGTATAGCATGGCAGACGGACAAGAGTGTATGGCCACTGATGGAACACTAGCATCCTACACTAAGCATTTAGGATTGCAGGTAAGGGTAACAACTGTAGCAACAATGACAGGCTATGTAGCAGAATAGGATTAACCGAAAGCAGTAACATGCTACACTACTCTAATGCAAGCAGTAGAGAGAAGGACTAGGCAATATCTGGTGATCAAGGGGGGGCTTGCCTGGTTGCTCTGGCAAGTAGGGGTCGTCAACAACGTAGTCGATCGGGGCACTAGCAGCGGTGTCAGTCTCGTAGTCTAACGGAGAGAGGAGGGGGAAAGAAACAATGAATACAATGCAAACAGATGCATAATGATAACTGACAGGACAACAAACAGTGCTATGCCTGCCCTAACGCGGTAGGAGGCGATACCGACGAAGGGGGGAAACATCTGTGAAAGTATCCCCGGTGTTTCGCGTTTTCGGACAGGTGAACCGGAGGGGGAAAGTTGCGTGTTTGCTATGCTAGGGATGTGTGGCGGACGAACGGGCTGCGTATCCGGATTCGTCTCGTCGTTCTGAGCAACTTTCATGTACAAAGTTTTTCCATCCGAGCTACGGTTCATTTTATATCAATTTAAAAGGGATTTTATCTTTTTCTAGAATTAACATAATTAATTTAATTAGAAAAAGGTAATTATTTCGTCAGCATGATGTCAGCATGACGTCAGCAGTCAACGTTGACCGTTGACCTGGTCAACCTGACAGGTGGGTCCCACCTATTAGGGACTGCTTAGCTAATTAACAGTAGTTAATTAGGTTAACTAGTTATTAGGTTAATTAATCTTAATTAGTTAATTTAAACAGAATTAATTAAGTTAATTATTTAATTGATATTTTATTTATTTATTATTATTTTAAATTCCTTTTTTTATTTAAACGTTCTGGAGCATGGGCCCCACATGTCAAAGGCCCATAGGCCTAGCGGGGCGGACGTGCAGGCGACGGGCGCCAGCCCAAATGGGCGCACGCCCAGGCGCGGGCAGATCCGGCGCGGCACCGGAGCAGTGGGAGGCCGGTGGCCACGGCGTCAGCCAGGGAAGGCGCGGGCCTGGCGTGGGGAGCGGCACAGCAGCGGTAACCGGGCGGCATGCGGCAGCGGGAGGCCGCGGCGGAGCGGGACAAGGGGAGCAGGGGGCGCGGTCACGCGCGGGGCGCTGGCACTCGGCCAGGCCGCGGCGCGGCTATGCGGCGAGGCGGGCGCGTGCAGGGGAAGGTGGGGCGAGCGACGGGCATGCGCCAGCATCAACGGGCGCTCGTGGGGCAAGGGTATGGCGAGCAGGGGCAAGCGCGACCAGATGCTAGCGGGCGACGAGGAGCCGAGGCAGAACGCGGGCGGCGACAGCGGGCGAGCGGCGTGGGTGGCGACAGTAGGCGAGGCCAGCGAGGCCGGCGCGCGGGCGGCGGTACTGGCCGCGGTGACCGAACGAGGAAAGAGGAGGAGGGGAGGACGGGGCTCACCGAGCCCTGTAGTTGAGCAAAGCAGGCTCGAGGAGGAGTCGGGGAGGTCCGGCGAGGCGGCACCGGCGACGGAGAGGACGGCGGGACAGCTCCGGCGATGTGGCTGGTGGTGCTCCGGTGGTCGACGGCGTCGTGGTGGTGGCGGCGTTGTCCAGGGGCAATGGGCGACGCGGGCGGCGCAACGAGCGGGCCGATCCCGCAAGGGAGAGGCACGGAAGGTCCGGCGACGACAGTGGTCAATGGGGCGCCGGCGAGGTGGCGCGCGGCATCGGCGTTGACGGGGTCGGGGCGCGGTTGCCCCGATCCAGACGGGGGAGGGGAGTGAGGGGAGTGGGGGTAGCAGTTAGGGTTTCGGTCGGGTGTGGGGAAATAGGCCAGGGGCAACGGGGTGGGCCGGCCGGCTGCCGGTAGGGCCGAGAGGCCCAGGGAGAGGGGGGTTTCGGCCTTTCTTTTATTATTATTTCTTGTTTTGTTTTATTTTCTTTATTTTATTCTATTTTATCTTTGTTTCCTATTGTTTTAGTTTTTTGTAAAAATATATACTTGGCATCTAATTTAGTATTTCAGTTTAGTCCACTGTCACAAAAAGTCTAGTCCCCAAATAATTTAGTTTGATATTTTATTAATTAGTAAAGGCATTTAAATAATTAGGTTTGCTACTATTTAAATCATTTTAGTGCAGTTAAGCATTTCATAAAAGTTTGGTTTCACCACCATAATCACCTATGCATTATCTGGCACAACCCAAACATTTTAGTTTTAAAGTTTGAAAACTTTTACCATTTGATTTGATTTTGAACTTGAATTTGAATCGGTTTCGAACTAACGCGAGATTAGCAACAGTAACCTTGGTGACGTGGCACCATTAGCAGAGAATTACTATAGCTTAATTATCCGGGCGTCACATGGGCCCCCTCTGGTATTTCTTCCGCTCAGTATTTTTTATTATTTCCAAAAATAACTTTTGTGGAGTTTCAGGACTTTTGGAGTTGTGCAGAATAGGTCTCTAATATTTGCTCCTTTTCCAGCCCAAAATTCCAGCTGCCGGCATTCTCCCTCCTTATGTAAACCTTGTAAAATAAGAGAGAATAGGCATAAGTATTGTGACATAATGTGTAATAACAGCCCATAATGCAATAAATATCGATATAAAAGCATGATGCAAAATGGACGTATCAACTCCCCCAAGCTTAGACCTCGCTTGTCCTCAAGCGAAGCCGATAACGATAAATATGTCAACATGTTTAGAGGTAGAGGTGTTGATAAAATAAAATACAGACATGAGGGCATCATGATTATTCTCATAACAGCAACATATATGGATATTGTCATATGATTTCTTATGCTCAAGTAATAATCTATTCACAATGCAAAGTATGAATCAGAAACTTTATTGAGAATCAACAAACTATAGTCTCAGTCATTGAAGCAATTGCAATTTATCATAACATCAGAAAGAGTCTATGTCAGAGCTTTCTAGCAAGTCCACATACTCAACTATCATTTAGTCTTTCATAATTGCTAACACTCACGCAATACTTGTGGTTACGGAGTTTTAACCGGACACAGAGAAAGATAGGGGCTTATAGTTTCGCCTCCCAACCTTTTACCTAAAGGGTAATGTCAACAATAATAACTCATGCTAACTTACATCCAATTAGATATATATATCAGGATCTTTCCAACATCCTGTGCTTGCCAAAGGATAAAATGTAAAAAGGAAAGGTGAAGATCACCATGACTCTTGCATAAGGTAGAAGATAATAATAAAAGATAGGCCCTTCGCAGAGGGAAGCAGAGGTTTCCATGCGCTTTTAGGGTTGGCTGCACAAAATCTTAATGCGAAAGAACGTCACTTTATATTGCCACTTGTGATATAGACCTTTATTATGCAGTCCATCGCTTTTATTTCTTCCACATCACAAGATCGTATAAAGCTTATTTCCTCCATACCAATCAATCATACATATTTAGAGAGCAATTTTTATTGCTTGCACCGATGACAACTTACTTGAAGGATCTTACTCAATCCATAGTTAGATATGGTGGACTCTCATGGCAAAACTGGTTTAAGGGTATTGGGAAGCACAAGTAGTATCTCTACTTGGTGCAAAGAATTTGGCTAGCATGAGGGGGAAAGGCAAGCTCAACATGTTGGATGATCAATGACAATATACTTTATCTCAGATATAAGAAAACATAACCCATTACATTGTCTTCCTTGTCCAACATCAACTCTTTAGCATGTCATATTTTAATGAGTGCTCCCAATCATAAAAGATGTCCAAGATAGTATATTTATATGTGAAACCTCTCTTTCTTTATTACTTCCTATTAATTGCAACGATGACCAAAGCTATGTCTGTCAACTCTCAACAACTTTTAATCATCATACTCTTTCTATGTGAAGTCATTACTCTTAATAAGATCAATATGATCTCTTTGTTTCTTTTTATCCTTTTCTCTTTTCTTTTATTCACTCAAGATCATAGCAAGATAATCAAGCCCTTGACTCAACACTAATCTTTATTATATATAGCTCACGGACTCGATTACATAGAGGGATCATAAGCAAAACTCAAAACTAAATCATACCAAAACTTTATTCTACTAGATCAAGATATTACTAAAAGGATCGAACTAAGAAAAACGGTAAAGATTGGAGATGTGGTGGTGATACGATACCGGGGCACCTCCCCCAAGCTTGGCAGTTGCCAAGGGGAGTGCCCATAACCATGTGATTATGTCTCCTTTGCTGGTGAAGGGATTGTTGATGATGTAGGCTTCTTCCTTAATTTGCGCTTGAGGACAGAATTTTGATCCCTCAAGTCATCAATCTCCCGCTCCAGGCTTAATATATGTTTGCATAGTTCTTGCTTGTTTTCCTGCAAGAGGCGAAAAGGGATAAACTCGATCTTAAGTTTCTTTGCTCTATCAGGGAGGCTTGACTTTTTGAACTCCACATGCATGTCCCCAGGTTGAGGTAATGGAATTTCATCTTCATCTGAGCTTGTCTCCTCCTTTCTCTTGGGTTCATAGTCCTCTTCTTCTTCCGTAGTCCAACCACAATGCTCCACATCTCCATAGACCTTTAGGATCTGCAAGGTAATCAGCCACATAGCTTTCTCCTTCCGAATCCTGGGACGACATGTTGCTCTAATCTCCAGCAGGACAGCTCGAAACGAAAACAGAGGATAATTGCGTAATACAGGAATCAAAACCTTCGGGAGATTATATAATGAATTTTTACCGACCAAAATACGTATCGTGCAAGAAAACGGAGTCTGGAGAGCGCACGAGGTGCCCACGAGGCAGGGGGCGCGCCCAGGGGGGTAGGGCGCGCCCTCCACCCTCGTGGAGGCCTCGTGTCCTTCCCGGACTGCTTCTTATTTTTCTAATTTTCTAAATATTCCAAAACGGAGAAAAATTGCCTTTAGAACTGTTTTGGAGTCGGTTTATTTACCGTACCACATACCTATTCCTTTTCAGAGTCGGAAACGTTCCAGAAAGTGTCCCTTATGTATTCCTCCGGGGTTACGGTTTCAATAACATTGGTTTCAACATTTATAGGATTACCTGAGATATAATGTTTGTTTCTTTGACCGTTCACCACCTTCGGATTTGTGCCTTCGAAGTTGTTGATTTTTATGGCACCGGAACGATAGACCTCCTCGATAACGTAAGGACCTTCCCATTTAGAGAGAAGTTTCCCTGCAAAAAATCTTAAACGAGAGTTGTATAGCAATACATAATCACCTACATTAAACTCACGCTTTTGTATCCTTTTGTCATGCCATCTTTTAACTTTTTCTTTAAACAATTTGGCATTTTCATAGGGTTGGGTTCTCCATTCATCAAGTGAGCTAATGTCAAATAACCTCTTCTCACCGGCAAGTTTGAAATTATAATTGAGATCTTTAATAGCCCAATATGCCTTATGTTCTAGTTCGAGAGGTAAGTGACATGCTTTTCCATAAACCATTTTATACGGAGACATACCCATAGGATTTTTGTATGCACTTCTATAAGCCCATAATGCATCATCAAGTTTCTTGGACCAATTCTTTCTAGATCTATTAACAGTCTTTTGCAAAATTAATTTGAGCTCTCTATTACTCAATTCTACTTGACCACTAGACTGCGGGTGATAAGGAGATGCAATTCTATGATTAACATCATACTTAGCAAGCATTTTACGAAAAGCACCATGAATAAAGTGTGAACCACCATCAGTCATTAAATATCTAGGGACTCCAAACCTCGGAAAAATAATTTCGTTAAGCATCTTAATAGAAGTGTTATGATCAGCACTACTAGTTGGAATAGCTTCTACCCACTTAGTAACGTAATCAACAGCAACTAAAATATGTGTATATCCGTTAGAGGCAGGAAAAGGTCCCATATAATCAAAGCCCCAAATATCAAATGGTTCAATAACAAGTGAATAATTTATAGGCATTTCTTGACGTCTACTAATATTACCAATTCTTTGACATTCATCACAAGATAAGACAAACTTACGGGAACCCTTGAAGAGAGTAGGCCAATAAAAACCGGATTGCAATACCTTATGTGCAGTTCTATCTCCAGCATGATGTCCTCCATAAGCTTCGGAGTGACACTTGCGTAGGATCTGTTCCTATTCATGCTCAGGTACACAACGTCTAATAACACCATCTACTCCTTCTTTATAAAGATGTGGGTCATCCCAAAAGTAATGTCTCAAATCATAGAAAAACTTTTTCTTTTGCTGGTATGTGAAACTAGGCGGTATAAATTTAGCAACAATATAATTAGCATAATCAGCATACCATGGAGCAGTACGAGAAGCATTTATGACATTTAATTGTTCATCAGGGAAGCTATCATCAATAGGTAGTGGGTCATCAAGAACATTTTCTAACCTAGACAAGTTGTCTGCAACGGGGTTCTCGGCTCCCTTTCTATCAATAATCTGCAAATCAAATTCTTGTAACAAGAGAACCCATCTAATAAGTCTAGGTTTAGCATCTTTCTTTTCCATAAGATATTTAATAGAAGCATGATCAGTGTGAATAGTTACTTTAGAATCAACAATATAAGGCCTAAACTTATCACATGCAAATACAATTGCTAAGAATTCTTTTTCAGTAGTAGCATAATTTCTCTGAGCGTTGTCTAGAGTTTTACTAGCATATTGAATAACATTTAATTTCTTATCAACTCTTTGCCCTAGAACAGCACCTACAGCATAATCACTAGCATCACACATAATTTCAAAGGGTAAATTCCAATCAGGTGGCTGAACAATAGGTGCAGAGATCAATGCTTTCTTAAGTATTTCAAATGCTTCTACACAATCATCATCAAAGACAAATGGTATATCTTTTTGTAGTAAATTAGTCAGAGGCCGAGAAATTTTTGAGAAGTCCTTAATGAACCTCCTATAAAAACCAGCATGACCAAGGAAACTTCTTATACCTTTGATGTCCTTGGGACATGGCATCTTTTCAATAGCATCAACCTTGGCTTTATCAACTTCAATACCTCTTTCAGAAATTTTATGCCCCAAGACAATACCTTCATTAACCATAAAGTGGCACTTCTCCCAATTCAAGACAAGGTTAGTTTCTTCGCATCTCTGCAAAACTCGATCAAGGTTGCTCAAGCAATCATCAAAAGAGGATCCATATACAGAGAAATCATCCATGAAAACCTCACATATCTTTTCACAAAAATCAGAGAATATAGCCATCATGCATCTTTGAAAGGTAGCAGGTGCATTACATAAACCAAAAGGCATACGTCTATAAGCAAAAGTACCGAAAGGGCAAGTAAAAGTGGTCTTTGATTGATCATCGTCTGACACAGGTAGTTGAGAGAAACCAGAATAACCATCTAGAAAGCAAAAATGTGTATGTTTGGATAATCTTTCTAGCATTTGATCAATAAAAGGTAAGGGGTAATGCTCTTTTTTAGTAGCTTTATTTAATTTGCGAAAATCAATTACCATCCTATAACCTGTAATAATTCTTTGCGGAATCAATTCATCTTTATCATTAGGAACGACGGTAATACCTCCCTTTTTAGGGACACAATGGACAGGACTTACCCACTGACTATCAGCAACGGGATAAATAATACCTGCCTCAAGAAGCTTTAATATTTCCTTTCTTACCACTTCTTTCATCTTAGGATTTAGTCGTCGTCGGTGATCACGAACTGGTTTGGCGTCTTTCTCCAAATTTATTTTGTGTTGACATAGAGTGGGACTTATGCCCTTAAGATCATCAAGAGTATATCCAATAGCAGCGCGGTGCTTCTTCAGAGTTTTCAATAATCTCTCTTCTTCATGCTCTGAAAGGTTAGCACTAATAATAACAGGATATATCTTCTTTTCATCAAGATAAGCATATTTAAGAGTATCAGGCAATGGTTTAAGCTCAAACACGGGATCACCCTTGGGTGGAGGAGGATCCCCTAGGATTTCAACAGGCAAATTGTGTTTCAGGATGGGTTCCTGTTTGAAGAATACTTCATCTATTTCCCTTCTTTCATTCATAAACATATCATTTTCATGATCTAGCAAATATTGTTCTAAAGGATCACTAGGAGGCACGGCAATAGAAGCAAGACCAATAATTTCATCCTTACTAGGCAATTCCTCTTCACGGTGTTATCTATGAAATTTAGAAAAGTTAAACTCATGAGACATATCACCTAGACCAATAGTAACGACATCCTTTTTGCAGTCTATCTTAGCATTAACAGTGTTCAAGAAGGGTCTACCAAATATAATGGGGCAAAAACTATCTTGTGGGGAACCAAGAACGAGAAAATCAGCAGGATATTTAGTTTTCCCACATAAGACTTCAACATCTCTAACAATTCCCATTGGTGATATAGTATCTCTATTGGCAAGTTTAATTGTGACATCAATATCTTCTAACTCAACAAGTGCAATATCATGCATAATTTCTTTGTATAAGTCAATAGGTATTGCACTAGCACTAGCACCCATGTCACACAATCCATGATAACAATGATCTCGTATTTTAACAGAAATAACAGGCAAGCCTACCACATGTCTGTGTTTATCTTTAGCACAAGGTTTAGCAATTCTAGCAGTTTCATCACAGAAATAAATAACATGCCCATCAATATTATCAGCCAAGAGATCTTTAACAATAGCAATATTAGGTTCAACTTTAACTTGCTCAGGAGGTGTATAGGTTCTAATATTGCTTTTACGAACCACAGATGAAGCTTTAGCATGATCTTATCCTAACAGGGAAAGGTGGTTTTTCAACATAAGTAGTAGGAACAATAGGATCATTATAAGTGATAGTCTTTTCTTCAACTTTAATAGGTGCAGCTACTTTTACTTCTATGGGAGGATGATATTTAAACCACTTTTCCTTAGGGAGATCAATATGAGTAGCAAAAGATTCACAGAAAGAAGCTACTATTTCAGAGTCAAGTCCATATTTAGTGCTAAATTTACGGAAAACATCGGTATCCATAAAAGTTTTAACACAATCAAACTTAGGTGTCATACCTGACTCCTTACCTTCGTCGAGGTCCCAATCTTCAGAGTTGCGTTTAATTCTTTCCAATAAATCCCATTTGAATTCAATAGTCTTCATCATAAAAGAGCCAACACAAGAAGTATCGAGCATTGTGCGATTGTTATCAGAAAGCCGAGCATAAAATTTTTGAATAATTATTTCTCTAGGGAGCTCATGATTGGGGCATGAATATAACATTGATTTAAGCCTCCCCCAAGCTTGAGCGATGCTTTCTCCTTCGCGAGGCCAAAAATTATATATATAATTGCGATCACGATGAACGAGATGCATATGATAAAACTTCTGATGAAATTCCAATTTCAATCGTTTGTAGTTCCATGATCCCATATCATCACATAGCCTATACCATGTCAATGCATCTCCCTTCAAAGATAAAGGGAAGACCTTCTTCTTAATAACATCATCGGGTATACCTGCAAGCTTAAATAATCCACAAACTTCATCCACATAGATTAGGTGCTCATCAGGATGCATTGTTCCATCTACTGGAAAAGGATTAGCTAGCAGTTTTTCCAACATACCCGAAGGAATTTCAAAGTAGACATTTTCATTTTCAGTAGGTTGAGGAGCAACTCTTTGCTCTACTGGTCGGGGTGAAGATACCCCGAACAAGCCCCTCAGAGGATTACTTTCCATAGTGACAAGTGACAGTAAATTTCAGCACACTATATAAATTTTTTCTTACCAAATTCCACCTACCAAAGGCGCTTCACTCCCCGGCAACGGCGCCAGAAAAGAGTCTTGATGACCCACAAGTATAGGGGATCTATCATAGTCCTTTCGATAAGTAAGAGTGTCGAACCCAACGAGGAGCAGAAGGAAATGATAAGCGGTTTTCAGCAAGGTATTCTCTGCAAGTACTGAAATAATAGGTACAGATAGTTTTGTGATAGGATAATTGGTAACGAGCAACAAGTAACAAAAGTAAATAAAGTGCAGCAAGGTGGCCCAATCCTTTTTGTAGCAAAGGACAAGCCTGGACAAACTCTTATATAAGGAAAAGCGCTCCCGAGGACACATGGGAATTATCGTCAAGCTAGTTTTCATCACGTTCATATGATTCGCGTTCGGTACTTTGATAATTTGATATGTGGGTGGACCGGTGCTTGGGTGCTGTCCTTACTTGGAAAAGCATCCCTCTTATGATTAACCCCTATTGCAAGCCTCCGCAACTACAAAAGAAGTATTAAGGTAAACCTAACCATAGCATGAAACATATGGATCCAAATCAGCCCCTTACGAAGCAACGCATAAACTAGGGTTTAAGCTTCTGTCACTCTAGCAACCCATCATCTACTTATTACTTCCCAATGCCTTCCTCTAGGACCAAACAATGGTGAAGTGTCATGTAGTCGACGTTCACATAACACCACTAGAGGATAGCCAACATACATCTCATCAAAATATCGAACGAATGCCAAATTCACATGACTATTAATAGCAAGACTTCTCCCATGTCCTCAGGAACAAACGCAACTACTCACAAAGCATATTCATGTTCATAATCAGAGGAGTATTAATATGCATAAAGGATCTGAACATATGATCTTCCACCAAATAAACCAACTAGCATCAACTACAAGGAGTAATCAACACTACTAGCAACCTACAGGTACCAATCCCAGACTTAGAGATAAGAATTGGATACAAGAGATGAACTAGGGTTTGAGAGGAGATGGTGCTGGTGAAGATGTTGATGGAGATTGCCCTCTCCCGATGAGAGGAGCGTTGGTGATGACGATGGTGATGATTTCCCCCTCCCGGAGGGAAGTGTCCCCGGCAGAACAGCTCTACCGGAGCCCTAGATTGGTTCCGCCAAGGTTCCGCCTCGTGGCGGCGGAGTCTCGTCCCGAAAGCTTGCTTCTGATTTTTCTTCGGACGAAAGACTTCATATAGCAGAAGATGGGCACCGGAGGGCCAACAGGGCACCCACGAGGCAGGGGGGCGCGCCTAGGGGGGTAGGGCGCCCCCCACCCTCGTGGCCAGGGTGTGGGCCCCCTCTGGTATTTCTTCCGCTCAGTATTTTTTATTATTTCCAAAAATAACTTTCGTGGAGTTTCAGGACTTTTGGAGTTGTGCAGAATAGGTCTCTAATATTTGCTCCTTTTCCAGCCCCAGAATTCCAGCTGCCGGCATTCTCCCTCCTTATGTAAACCTTGTAAAATAAGAGAGAATAGGCATAAGTATTGTGACATAATGTGTAATAACAGCCCATAATGCAATAAATATCGATATAAAAGCATGATGCAAAATGGATGTATCAGGCCACAACCTCAACTATACAAAGACTAGGAGGTGGGCCAGGCTATACAATATACCTGCACAAACCATATATTCAACACCACCCGCAGTCGAACGTCGCCAGAGACGCAAAGACTGGACCTGAACTCCTCAAAAACAGAAGTAGGCAATCCTTGTCATGACGTCGGCGAACTGCTGCGCCGTCGGGACATGGAGGACCCGGATGCGCCCAAGAGCCACCTGCTCACGAACGAAGTGTATATCGAGCTCAATATGCTTCGTTCCATGATGATGGACCGGGTTGGCGGAGAGGTAGACGGCGGAGACGTTGTCGCAGTAGACGAGCGTGGCCTTGTGAACATCACAAAGCAACTCCTGAAGCAGCTGACGGAGCCAAGAGCATTCAGCAACGGCGTTAGCCACTGCTCGATACTCAGCCTCGGCACTCGAGCGGGACACAGTGGGCTGTCGCTTGGAGGACCAAGAGATCAGGGACGGCCCAAGGTAGACATAGTACCCCGAGGTGGAGCGCCGTGTGTCCGGGCAGTCGGCCCAGTCCGCATCATAATAGGCAACGAGATCGGTGGAGGCGGAGGCCGTCAGCGTAAGTCCCAAAGACTGGGTGCCGCGTATGTATCGGAGTATATGCTTCACTAGAGTCCAGTGGGAGTCACGCGGAGCATGCATGTGGAGACAGACCTGCTGAACAACATACTGCAAGTCGGGGCGCGTCAGGGTCAGGTACTGCAAAGCACCCACAATGGAGCGGTAGAAGGCCGCATCAGATGCAGGCGAACCCTCCAAAGCGGAAACCTTGGCCTTGGTGTCGACGGGCGTAGGAGCGGGCTTGCAATTAAGCATGCCAGCTCGATCGAGAAGCTCATGGGCGTAGCGCTGCTGGTGCAGGAAGAACCCATCTGGCCATCGAACCACCTCAATGCCAAGGAAGTAATGCAGGGGACCCAAGTCCTTCAGGGCAAACTCATCGCGAAGACGAGCAGTGAGCCGCTGGAGGAGCGCGACATTGGATGCTGTCAGAATGATGTCATCGACGTACAGCAGCAAGTAGGCCGTGTCAACTCCGTGATGATACACGAAGAGGGACGCATCGGAGCGAGTCGATGTAAATCCGAGCGTCTGCAGGAAGGCGGCGATGCGCTGGTACCAGGCCCGAGGTGCCTGCTTCAACCCGTAAAGGGAACGAGAGAGCAAACACACATGATCTGGATGCGTGGCGTCGACGAAGCCGGTGGGCTGCTCACAGAACACCTGCTCAGCGAGGTGACCATGCAACAAGGCGTTGGACACATCCAACTGATGGACAGGCCAAGCGCGAGATACGGCTAGCTGGAGCACGGCGCGGATCGTGCCCGGTTTAACAACCGGGGCAAATGTGTCGGTGAAGTCCACGCCCGCGCGTTGTCGAAAGCCCCGAACCACCCAGCGAGCTTTATAGCGCTCGAGAGTACCGTTCGGACGAGTCTTGTGCCGAAAGACCCACTTGCCCGTGATGATGTTGGCACGGGGCGGCCGAGGGACGAGCTGCCAGGTACGATTCCGCTGGAGTGCGTCGAACTCTTCCTGCATCGCAGCGAGCCAATGAGGATCCCAAAGGGCGGCTCGAGCTGACGATGGGAGAGGGGACGGCTCAGAGACGGAAGCAGCGAGAAGGTACTCATCGCTGGGGTACCGTGTGCTCGGGCGGAGGGTGCCAGCCCGAGAGTGAGTCATCGGACGGGGCAGCGGGTCCGGAGCGGAGACGGGTGACGACGTGGAAGAGCCCGCCTACTCCGAGGCCGCGGGCGAGGCAACGGGTGAGGCCGCCGGCGAGGCGGCGGGTGAGGCGGCGGCCGACGGCGTGGTCGGGGACGTCAAGGGCGTCGCGGGCGCCGAGGAAGGTGCAGCCCCCAGGGCAGCCAACCGGGGAGAAACTCGACCCATGGCGCGGGGGGGGGGGGTGGCACCCTCAAAGCCGGGAGGCGGCCCAAGAGAAGCACGTGGGCGGCCGTCACTGGGAGCGGGCAAAGCCGTAACATCCGAAGGTACTTGCTGAAACGGAAAAACCATCTCATCAAAGTAAACAAGTCGTGAAGTGATCACCCGATGTGAGATAGGATCATAGCAGCGGTAGCCTTTGGTGTTGGGGGGATAGCCGAGAAAGATGCAGGCCACAGACCGAGGTGCGAGCTTGTGAGGGGTAGTGGAAGCGATGCTGGGATAGCACAGGCAACCGAAAATACGGAGCTCGGCATAGGAAGGTGGCGTGCCAAACAAGAGGTGATGAGGTGCAAAGTTCCCGCGAGTGCGACAAGGACGAATGTTGATGAGTAGTGATGCGGTGGCGAGTGCGTCGGGCCAAAAACGTGGTGGCACGTTGGCGTGAAAGAGGAGGGTGCGAACGCAGTCGTTAAGAGTGCGAAGCACGCGCTCAGCGCGGCCATTTTGTTGCGAAGTGTACGGGCAAGTGAGACGAAAGATCGTGCCGTGTGTGGCGAGAAGGTTGCGGATCGCAAGGTTATCAAACTCCTTCCCGTTGTCTGTTTGCAACACATGAATGGGACGTCCAAACTGCGAGGAGACATAGGAGTAGAAAGCGGTGAGAGTGGCAACAGAGTCCGACTTTCGCCGCAACGGGAAGGTCCACACATAGTGCGAAAAATCATCAAGTATGACAAGATAATAAAGATAGCCCGTGTTACTTGCAACAGGAGAGGTCCAAACATCACTATGAATTAACTCAAACGGGTATGATGCGACATGCGAGGAATTGCTAAAAGGAAGACGAACATGTTTGCCGAGACGACAAGCATGACAAGTGTGATCGTCCATCTTATTACACGTGAATGAAAAACTCCGAAGAATATGACGAAGGGTGGCGGTGTTGGGATGACCGAGACGGGCGTGCCAAAGGTCCACTCCGGCGGAAAGCGCCATGGGTGCAGCAGCAGAGGAAGTGAATGAGTGGACCGGGTAGAGCTCGTAGGGGCTGTCACATCGGTGGAGCACCATCCGGGTACAGGCATCCTTAACAGAAAAGCCAAACATGTCAAATTCAACGGTAACAGGATTTTCATGTGTAAGAGAACGAACGGAAACAAGATTTTTAATGATGTCAGGAGAGACAAGTACGTTAGAAAGATATAACGGCATGGAGTTAGAAGGAAAAGAAGCATGGCCGACATGAGTAATAGGCATGGAAGAACAGTCACCCACGGTAATGCGAGCAGCGGTGTGAACAGGGTGAGCGGCAAGAAGGTTACCGGGGTTGGCGGCCATATGAGCCGTGGCTCCGGTGTCCATATACCAGTCGCCACCGCCAGTGTACTGCTGCGGCGTGGGGGCGGTGTGGAGGGCCGCTAGGAGCGCGGGGTCCCAAGGTGCCGGCGGAAGAGCCGGGGCGGACGGCGCCGACTGAGGCGGTGGCGCCACGAACCGACCGGCCGAGGGCAGCCCGTAGGCCGCGGAGGGGCCGTAGAGCGGCACGGGCGGGTATGGCTGAGGGGCCACATGAAGCGCCTGATGAGCGGCCGGGCGGGCGCCGAAGAGGCCCAAAACGGGGGCACGCGGTATAGGCATGGAGTACGCGTGCACAACCCCGATCCAGGGGTTCTGGCCGGCCTGCCAGGGCGCCGGTGGGAGCTGCTGGTGGTCGTGGCGCGGCGCCCCGCCGGGCGCAACCGGCTGCTGCTGTTGCGGCTTGCGGCCGCCTCGGCCACGGCGGCCCCCGCGGCGCTGCTGCTGCTGCTCGGCGGGGGGCTGCGGTGGGGCCGGCGGCTGCTGCGGGTACGAGAACCCGGGCGGCGGCGGCGCTGGGAAGGGACCCGGGACGGGCCTCGGCGGGGCTGTGGGCGGCGCACCGCCGCGGGTACCGGCGGTGAGGGCGGTGTGGGTGGCCCGGGTGTGTGACATCCGCATCCTCCGCTCCTCCAACTTCAGGTACGCAACGATCTTCGGGAACGTCGGGTTGGTGATGAGGGGGATGTTGGAGGCGGCGTTCCCAAAATCGTCGTTCAGGCGGGCGATGAGGGTGCTGAGGAGGAGCTCGTCGGAGACCTTCTCACCAAGATCACGGAGCTCGTCAACAAGCTTCTTGAGGCGCATGCAGTAATCATCAACAGACGTGTCGAGCTGCTGGCACCCAAAAAACTCGCCGTGCAAGAAAACCTTGCGTTGGAGCGCGTTGTCGGTGAAGAGGCCATTGAGCTTGGTCCAAACGGCGTGAGCATCATCATCGGCGGAGACCACCGTATGGAAGAGGTCCTTCGAGATGGTGGTGTAGAACCAACGGATGAGAGTGGGGTCGATGGACATCCACTCCTCATCGTCCTCCATGAAGCGGGAGTCCACGGAGCCATCGATGTGATCCTGGATGTTGTACTCCCGGTACACGAGGGCGAAGTACGTCTTCCATGCATAGTACGTGGAGGTGATGTGGTCGAGGACGACGGGAACCCGGGCGAGGATGTTGAGGTCGCGGATGACGACGGGATCGGGACCTTCAAACGGGTTGGTGCGGCGGCTGCGGGTGGTGCCGAAGGAGCCGGGGGAGGCCATGGGGGGATGGGGTTGGCGGCGTCTCGCGGGGAAGCGGCGCGGCCGAGGGGTGGAGGCGCGGCCGGGTGGGGGCGCGGTAGGGTGGAGGCGGAAGCGGGGGCGGCGGCGCACACGGGGCGGCGGTCGCGGCGGCGTGGGATCGCGGCGGCGACGGTGGCGGGTGGTGGTGGCGGCGGTGGTGGGTGGCGGCGGCGGCGGCGATGGGGATCGCGACGGCGGCACACAGGTTAGGGTTAGGATCTTAGGTATGATACCATGTTGGAGATAAGAGTTTTGTCAATGCTTCACGATGTATTGATCGTGCATAGCGCACGTATATATGGAGTACAAGGTGGGCCACAACCTCAACTATACAAAGACTAGGAGGTGGACCAGGCTATACAATATACATGCACAAATCATATATTCAACACATATCATGCAACGTGTGGCAAAAAACAAAGGTAAAAAGGAAGTGATCAGAGCACTAAGCAAGATTTCAGTGCTTTCCACAATTTCCCGGGAATTACCGTGCAGGACGGTGATAGTGCGTCTTATGGCGTCTCAAAAGGTAACCGTTAGTTGCATATATACTTTGCGTTAGTTAATCATTGAAATCTCATACTCATACATAATCAGTGTTGCTCGGGCTTCACATCTACCGCAGAACTAATAGGGCGTCCGGACAAATTAACTGTCAAAAATGTCTGTCCAAATCCATGTAGTTTCATAACCATTGTAACTTTTCTAGTCTATAGTCTGTCTTGCTAATTCACGTACTTTACACATGCGCAGTCGTGCTTGTACAAACAGAGCAAGACTGTCGGGGTACTACTAGTACGCTAGTCAGTCAAACAAAACAAAAAACCTTCAGAAAAGAGAAACAGAGTAACATGTCAAGAGGAACACGGAGATGCAGCAATCCGGCGGTAACATGGCGCCAAAGGAATAAATAACAGACGCCAAAGTATCGACGTCTCCGGCGAGAGATGAAACGCGGTTTCCGAAGGCGCAGCAACCAAGGCAGCCCCGCGGGGTCAAGTCTTGATCTACGCGCTTGTGTGGGTTGGGGCTAGATTAAGCCGTCCATACTCTCTCGAAGTACATTCCCCGGCGAGGCACTATATAAGTCGGAGGATCAGGAGAGACTCTGAACTCATTCTTGTCTCCATCTTTGGCCTGTCAGGCTTACTTACAGAGGCTACCTGCTACAAATATTCAGCCTATCTCTCTGAATTCTTCTGTCTGCGGGCTCGCACTGCATCAGTGTCACGGTATTGTCTGTAGCAGAGGAGCAACATGAAGGTGACTACACTTTTCTGAATTTCTGTTGCTGAAACCCCCCTGTTGCTCTCCTCTCCTGATTGTTACTGAAAATGGAATGCTCTCCTCCTGCTTTCAGCAAAAGATGGTGATCAGGGTGCAAATGACGTGCGACAAATGCCGATCCAAGGCAATGGGGTTGGTCGCCTCGGTACACGGTGAGTTGCAGTTCACATTACCGGGGTCATATCCTTGATATACGATCAGGTTTCCAACTAACTGGAACTTGATTGTGTAGGAGTGGAGCGTGTGGAGATACAAGGCGATGACAGGGACCAGCTGGCGGTGGTCGGCGACGGGGTGGACGCCGCCAACCTCACGGCCTGCCTGCGGAAGAAGATCGGGAACGCGGACCTCCTCACGGTGGAGGCGGTCGTCGCCGAGCCGAAGCCGAAGCCGGCATCGGAGACCGGCGAGGCTTCGTGCCCGCAGCAGTGGTATCCCGGATACTACTCCTGGCCGGCAGGGACATACTCCCACTGCTACCCGTACAGCATGTAATCGCTTATCGAACTGATCCTGTGATCCATGTAATGATTCCCAGAAAAATACTGTATTACCGAGTGTTTTTGATAGGTTCATCAAGGAATCCATTTGATGCTTATACAAAGTCTTACCAGAACATAGTTTACAACAGACTATCAAGCATAAACATGAGCAGATAAGATAACAGCGAAGACAAAAACAGAAGGAAAGGCTCCCATGTTTCCTTCACCTAATGTGTCTTCCTGTCTATGTCCATCCATTAGCTCTGCGAAATACCTCTCCTGCCACCTTGGATCCGTGCTAGATAACTTCTTTTCCTTTTCCTTCTGCAATTGAGCCCACGAGCCCGATCCCGTTGCGGGCAAAATGAATCAGTAAGGCAAGGATCGTCTGCATAGACGCATCGGAAGCACGCAATTTTTTGGGGATTTCCAGATTGTCGAAACAATGGCAGCTAACCCGACTTTTTTTAAGGGTAAACCAAGCTTTATTCATCGAAATTGAGAATGTGGGGTGCAGTTTTGGTCGTGGGATTGGACAAATCAGACGTGACGTCCCAGATCTAAAGACAAAACAAATTTAGCTGAACTATGTGCTTCAACATTGATAACACGACCTTCTAAAATAAATTACAACTAAAAAGCGATGCCTCACATTAATCTCAATGATAATGACTCCATTACTACCACGGTTATCATTGCAGATTCACCTATGACCTGCTTGGCATCCGAAGCAACCACAAACTGGTGAAGGTTGTGATCCTCTGATAAGGCTAGGGCCTTCCTGCATGTGATGGCCTCCACCACATGGCCTCCAAGATCAATGGATCATACCTTTAACCAAAGCCTAGCTTCCCTGGAAGGTTTTGTCTCTGTCTCTGGACACGGCCATAGCTGAATCCTCGACTCCTCTTCGGCATCCTGCATCAACATGAATTTTTGCATAGCCCAATGGTGGTGCTTTTGGTCACTAATGTTTGCCCACTAGTATAGATGGCTGACCCGGGATAGAAACTATCGGGGTCTCTTTGATCATCTCTAGCTCCTTGATGAACCTGTTGATGAAACAATGAATAGATTGGGGGCTCTGAAAGACATCCTCATGGATGGCCTTGCGACGTGCTACCCATATAGTGCAGAGCGTGACTGAGAGCTTGACGAATAGAGGATGTGATAATGAGTCCCTAAGTGTCAACAATCACTGTTTTGCATTCGGTTCGGTTGTTGTAACTAGGTTTTGAGCCAAATCCTCATCCACCAACGCCCATGTGTATCTTGACATTGTGCATCCACTAGTGAATGCCTCCATGAATCCGAGGACCCACACAGACTGTAAGAGCTCGAGTCTATCATATGCTGGTGCACCCTAATATCATTTGTTGGTATAGAGTGTTTTGACAAACGTCGTAGAAACATCCGTACCTAGCTGGCACCTGAACATTCCGTAAACTTTTCAAAGATCCTTCCTCTATGGCTGAACTAGAGGAGCCCGCTCTGTTATCCAACCATGCCTCACTCCTCTTGCGCGTAGATACAAGCATTCTGTAAGCAGATTTAATGGAGAAATTGCCGTTCTTCTCATGAATCCAACTCTAGAAGTCATTGATGTTCCTGGTGCAATGGGGTATGCAAAGAATAACTCTAGCATTCATGGGCATAAATACCTCGTTAAATCTCTGTCTATCCCAGATAGCAAAGGTGGCACCAATAAGATCGTAGACAAGGTTGGGAGGATTAGCGCTCATGCAACCGTAACGTCTCATCATTTCATTCTAAGGTAGCCAATTATCATCCTAAATTCTTGTAGTTAGGCCATTGCCAATACGTTTGATCAAGCCCTTTCTCAAAGTATCTCTCCCTTCGACAATAGCTCTCCAAATTTTGCTGGGGTCACTACCAAGAGAAGCATTTAGGACTGAATCATTCGCGTAGTATATGTTTTTTAGCATACGGGCACTAAGACTATCTAGATTTTGCGAAAGGTGCCATGCCTGCCTTGCCAGCATTTCAAAATTAAAGAGCTCAAAATCCTTGAAGCTGAGGCCCCCATACCTTTTGGTTGAGTCATCTCCTTTCAAGAAACGTGATGTGGCTTCCATTTGTCATCTTTGCTGCTCCAACAAAATGTCATGATCAACTTATTTTTTTAGACAACCTGATCAACTTGTTAAGATGTTCATTAGGCCACTAGCTTCAGCGGAGCACCATAATATCCATTAGGCCTTGTTTGGTTAGCACTTAGTCCACATGGATCACCCGGTATCTCGGCCCAATCACCGTGGTCCATTCCACGGAGGAACTATGGGAGCCACTAGTTAACGAGCGCTCCTTCGGGAGCCTCGCAACGATCAGCACCACTTAGCGCGCTCTCAACTATTCGCCACGTGTCGCGTTCTGGGCGCTCCCTCCGGATTTTATTAGTTTTTATTTTTTCGCACGCATTTTAAGGTATTCAAACGGTTTTTTCCGTGTTTTTTCCACGTTTTGGTTTTCCACCGGTCTTCCTTAGCTTTTTGACAAAAAAAATTTGCGCGAAAAAATGCGTTTTTTTTTCGCGAGAGTCACGGTTTTGCTTCCGCGAGAGGCATGGTTTTGCTTTCACGAGAGTCACGGCCGCGCCTCTCGAAAACGAAAAAAAACACGTTTTCTGTTTTTTTTTTCTTTTGCGAGAGTCATGGTTTTGCTTCCGCGAGAGTCACAGTCGTGCCTCTCGGAAACGAAAAAAAATGTGTTTTCTGTTTTTTTTCCTTTCGCGAGATTCACGGCTTTGCTTCTGCGAGAGGCACGGTTGTGCTTTCGTGAGAGTCACGGCCGTGCCTTTCAGAAACGGAAAAAAATGCGTTTTCTGTTTTTTTTTCCTTTCGTGAGAGTCACGGTTTTACTTTCGCGAGAGGCACGGATGTGCTTTCGCGAGAGTCACGGCCGTGCCTCCTCGGAAACGAAAAAAACGCGTTTTCTCTTCTTTTTCTTTTTCTTTCGCGAGAGTTACGGTTTTGATTCCGCGAGAGGCACGGTTGCGATTTCGTGAGAGGCACGGGCGTGCCTCTTTCGGAAAAAAGAAAAAACCTGTGCTTCCGGTTCGGTTTTTTCGTGAAAAAAAGTTCGTCAAAACCTATCAACATGGAATCTAGCTTTGAAGGTCTCGACGCGAGGAATCCAATAGTAAAGCGGTTTGAGATTTGAACGCACGTTTTGAGAGATAAACCGTTTTGAATAAACGGATCTATGAAAAAAGAAAAACTCGCAGGTCGCAACAAGTGGCACGCTGCATGTGCGCCACTTGTCGCAACCTTGGAGTTTGAGTGATCTTTGCGACGAATACTCCTCAACTAGTGATTTCGTGTAGATCCTTGCGGGTTACGTTTGGGCCAGGGTATGGAAATTCTTGGCCCAATCCACGCCGATCTGATTTGATCCAACGGGGGCCAAAAGAATCTTCTCGAGCGAGGCGACGGGGCGGCGGTGCAAGAAACGTTGATGAGCATCTGCCGGCGACGCATCTGACAACGGTGACGACGGCTGCCACTCCCCAGGTAAACACTCCTCTTTCTTTCCCAGAATCTCTCCCTGCCTCCCCCATCCTCTCTCTCCTCTCCTCCTACTGCACCCAAGCCTCGACGCCGCCAGCGGACGAGGTGGCTAGCTTAGGCAGTGATTCGTGCCGTAGATGGATGCATGTGCCAAGATGGTTGCCTGTGTTGGACTACTGGAACGTTTTTTCTTTATGAATAATTCTTGTATTACTCAATCAAAACACGGTTACAGTCACGCTTAACAGCGTCCAAAACGGCATCTGGTCTTGACCCAAGCCATACAGCAATTCGGCCTTGAGTCCTCTCAAAGTTGGCCAAAATATGACTAGAATTATTACAACTACGATGGATATGAGTAATACAAGAACTACGTTCGGACATACTATCTTTAATCTCTCTAATAAAAAAGGCATATTTTGATCTATTTGTATTTTCACTTTTCACCATGTTCACTGCTTCCAAACTGTCGCTTTCAATATAAATTGGTAGACTGCTCCACTGTAGAGCGAGCATGAGTCCCTCCCGGATTGCTAAGATCTCAGCCTCTAAAATATCATCACAAGAAAAAAGGTGTCTACAAGAGCTGAAGATGATGGCGCCGGTGTGGTCACAGAGCAGCATACCAGTTCCTCCAACTCCATTCAAAACAGATCCATCTGTATTTAGCTTTACATGCTCAGTGGCCGGGGGTATTCAAGAAACAAGATTAGTGGAAGCATTATTGCATGCGTGAGCTGTAAGAGGGAAACAGTATTGAAGTGGGGCTTTCCCTTTCACATGAACATCACCAGAACGTGTTGCAATGGATTGTAGCGATGATAGGTAGCTTGATAAGAATCTGATAGAGACATCCAAAGGACGGGCGGGTTTAAAATGCACGAGCTCGTTTCTAACATACCAAATTCGCCAGAAGAGCATCACCAGTCGAACTCGTGTTGGACTACTGGAACGTTGAATGCACGAACACCTTCAATCCTGTATGATAAGCTATGCATATGCAATCCATGCGTGGATAAATGGAGATGACCGAACAAGATAACTAACACAGGGATTAGGAGGGAATCGATTAACGGGGATTTGGTGACAAGAAGAGAACAACTCAATCACTGTGTGGTTTAGTTCCACCAGGGGATTGGTTTCCGTACAACCAAACAAGGCCATAAGCAACTGAACACATTGTGCAATGCTAGATGAAATGAAGGGGGGATGTGGTGCATTGCACTTGCATCACCACCATATGCTGGCAATGGGACAAGCAAAAGAGATGATCAATCGATTCATCCCAAGCACAGACCAAATAATTCTATCCCCACACCACCCTCTATGAATCAAGTTATCGCGCGTCAGAACTCAGAAGGTTACGTTTCAATGGCATACACGAGAATACTTCGATTTGGGAAGATGAGACTAAGCTTATAGGTAGAATGAATTAACAGAAAACGCCTTGACAGGATCAACAATATGTGGAAACTTTTTTCTTTTGTTCCTTTTCCTTTTCCTGCTTTTCCTTTCTTTTCTTTTCTTTTTTTCATTCTCTAATTTCTCTTGATTTTGTTTTTTAATCAAAAATTCAAAAGGTTCGCGAATTCAGAAAATATATGTGAAATTGATAAATGTTCACGAACTTGAAAAAAAATTATGGTTCAATTTTTTACCTCAAATTTATAAAATATTCATGAAACCAAAAAATGTTCACGAATTCAAAATTATTCATGATTTGGAGAAATGTTTGTAAATTTATAAGAAGGTTCACAAATTCAAAAGGTGTTCGTGACTTTGGAAAAATCTTCACGTATTCAGGAGATGTCCATGTAAAAAACGAAAATGAAAATAATAATAATAATAATAATAATAATAATAATAATAATAATAATAATAATAATAATAATAATAATAGGATAAGAAATGAAAATACGAGAATAATCGACAAGAAGAAATTAAAAAAGGAGAAAAAATGGTTTGCGAAAGTTAGAACATTCCCAAAACCATGGAAAAACTAGTTGGGCTGGCCCAAAAAATGTACGTGCGGGGGGAGGGGGAGGGGCGAGCGTGTGGCTCGCTAGGTAGCGATAAAACGCGCAATAATGGATTGGCCCAATCAGGTTTTCCAATGTTTTCTCCTAGGTTTTGGAAGGTTCTAGAACCTTTATTGACCCCTTTGTTAAAAACAATCTCCGTATTTCCTTGTGCCGGTTTTCTCCGCCTTTTTCATTTTGTCTCTTTTCTCTATTCTTCTTTTCCTTTTCTCCATTCTTTTATTTCTCATGAAACATTGTTTTGAATTCATGAATATTTTTAATACTTATGAGCATATAAAAAATATATGAACATTATATTTACTCCGCGGACGTTTTATGAGTTACTAAACATGTTTTGGAATTCAGAATATTTATTGCGGATTTATTTTACTTTACTTTTTGTCCTTTTCAAATGTTGTGCATATTTTCTGAAATCACGAACAATTTTCAAATTCATGATAATTTTGTACAAATCCCTGAATATTTATTAAATTGTTAATATTTTTTAAATTTACGAACATTTTTATTAGGTCAAAATTATATATTTTAAAATTGTGAAGATTTTTTTGAAACTCTTGACACTTTTTTAATCGGCAATATTTTGTTTGGGAACAATACTTGAAATTGTTCAAGATTTTTTGTTAGACGAACATTTTTTTGTAATGCATGAATATGTTTTCGAATTCATGAACATTTTTTGAATCAAGAAACATTTATCTAATCGATGAAATTTTTTGTGATTCATGAACATTTTTTTATTTTTGTGAACATTAAAAAATGAACATTTTTTAATCCTCGAACATTTGGTTTAAATTTATGATTTTTTTTTAATTTGTGAACATGTTTTGAAATCGTGAACCATTTTTAATTCCGAGAACATTTTTTGAATTTCAGAATATTTTTGGAACTCGGGAACATTTTCTGATATTTGACTTTTGTTTTAAAATCCCGACTATTATTTGAAAATCGGAAATTTTTTTAACTCAAACATTTTATAGAAGAAAAACAAAAAAATATGGGCGCCCCGATCCCATATGGGCTGGCCCAAAAGCACGCACTAGGTCGCTACCAACAACTCGCGCTGGAAAGCGGAGCTCCCCGCACCTACGAATCACAGAAGCAACTAACTAACGAGCGCTCCTTCGGGAGCCTCACAACGATCAGCGTCACTTGGCGCGCTCTCAGCCGCCCGCCACATGTCACATTCTGGGCGCTCTATCCGGATTTTTTTTATTTTTCCGCACGCGTTTTCGGCTTTTTAAACGTTTTTTTTCATTTTTTTACGTTTCGGTTTTCCACCGGTCTTCCTTAGCTTTTGGAACAAAAAAACTCAAAAAAATATTATGCCAAAAAACGTGTTTTTTTTTCTTCCACGAGAGTCATGATTTTACTTCCGCGAGAGGCACGGTTTTGCTTTCGCGAGAGTCACGCTCGTGCCTCTCGGAAACGAAAAAACACGCATTTTCCTTTTTTTTTGCTTCCGCGAGAGTCATGATTTTGCTTCCGCGAGAGTCATGATTATGCTTTAGTGAGAGTCACGGCCATGCCTCTTGGAACGAAAAAAGCGTTTTTCATTCTTTTTCCTTCCGTGAGAGGCACGGTTTTGCATCCGCGAGAGGCACGGTTGTGCTTTCGCGAGAGTCATGACCGTGCCTCTTGAAAACGGAAAAGAAAATGTGTTTTCTGTTTTTTTCCTTCCGCAAGAGGCACGGTTTCGCTCCGCGAGAGTCACGATTGAGCTTTCGCGAGAGGCACGGCCGTGCCTCCTCGAAAAAGGAAAAAATGTGTTTTCTTTCTTTTTCCTTTCACGAGAGGCACAGTTTGGCTTCCGCGAGAGGCACGGTTGTGATTTCGTGAGAGGCATGGGTGTGCCTCTATCGGAAAAGGAAAAAACCCGTGCTGCCGGTTCGGTTTTTTCGTCCATTTTTTCCGTGAAAATAAAATTCGTCAAAACCTATCAACATGAGATCTAGTTTTGAAGTTCTGGACGCGAGGAAACCAACGGTGAATACGGTTCGAGATTTGGACGCACGAATTAAGAGATAAAACGTTTTGAATAAACAGATCTACGAAAAAGGACTCCCAGGTTGCGACAAGTGGCGCACATGCAGCGCGCCACTTGTCACAACCTGAGAAGATGGGAGTGATCTTTGCAACGAGTACTCTTCAACTAGTAATTTCGACGAATCACTGATTGCGAGGGGAGCACGGAATAGAGAGGTGATGGGCACCTGGCCATGTGCGTTGTGGCCATTTATTCTTCAATTTGTTTTGTTTTCTATTTGATAGATCTTTGGTTGATCCATTAACGAGTTTGCCTTGCTATTTCAGGTAAAGTCTTGTATCTTTTTTTTTGCGATGAAAAAGGAGTTTTATTCCAAATTGATAGAGTTACACTTGAGAGGCAAAAGATCCTCGATACATGGTGGTCCTAGATGCATCCACACAGCCGTGATACACTCTACGCGACTATAATTTGCCAAGTGGTCAGCGACTCTATTCTGATTCCTATTTAATTTCCGAGGAATAAACTCCCTATCCCTCATCAACGCCTTAATTTCAGCTACGAGATGTCCATAGGCAGAACGAATCAATCCATCTCTTGTCAAACTCGATAACGCCACAATAGAATCAGATTGAACAATCACCGGACAATTGGAGTGTTGTATAGCAAGTGCCATCCCTTGCATAAGCGCATGTATCTCCACTTCTAGTGCATCATTGCAATTGAAAATATACCGGTAAAGTCTTGTATCTAACTAACTCAAAGAAATATGAAGACATATATGACTTTTAAGAAAATCATGAAATTAGAAAACTTCAAGAAAAATAAAACATTCATGTATTTTGCAACAATCCAAATCATTTAAATATTCATGAATTTAAAAAGTGTTCATGATGCATTTTTCTAAAATGTTCACAAATTGTTTAAAATGATCATGGACTTTTGGAGAAGTATTCGTGAACTTTAAAAAAATATTGTTGATTCTAAAAAGGGAAAAAAAGGAAAAAGGGAAACACATGAAAATAAAACTTACAAAAAAAGATTGGAAAAGGAAAGGCAAACTGAATATTTCCAAACAACAAAAAACAATGGTACAAAATGATAAAAAAAGAAAATACGTTGAAATTAATGCAAAAAGAACAGACGGTTTGGACTGGGCAAGCCCAAGGAGCGCTCCACGGTGGGGGTGGGTGCTATCGGACGTCCTATGTGTGAAACGGTGATTACGGGCACTCTTATTCGGTGCATCTGACGAAAAAGGGTTTCTCCCCACTTTATATTATAAAGCAATGAACCGAGCATCCAATACAACAGTACAGAGAACAATCAAGTCATAAAGTCACGCTGGGGCATAGCAGGACAAGCCCCAAACAAAGCTAAAAAGAAAAGCTAATCTGGCTCGGGAGGTTGTCAGGACCGGTTTTTCGGGATATTAATTTCCCAGAAAATGGCCCTTGTGCTCACCAGCCCCAGGATTTACTGTTAGCTGATGAGGCACCAACTTGATACATAAATTCCAAGCAAAGTACAAAATATGTAGCACAAGACCATTGTGGCCTATGAGTACAACAATTGGTTTCTAGTGGTTGAAGGCGGAAGCGGTTTGTGGTTCATCTGCGTCTATGGGACTCCATTTCCCACAGGAACAGCTGACCAGGATAACTCCTATCTTCGCGAGGCTGCTATCATCATTGCGTAGGTTCCGGGGCTGTCATCGCAACGCTCCTCTCCATGCGAGAAATCTGACCAAGACAATAGCCAGGGACAAGCCATGAGTACTTTTGAATGTACTCGCAAACATTATGAACACGGGTATAATATAACAAGGGGTAATCATGCTCCGAAATATTCTATGATCATAACGTCAGTCACGAAATAAACAAAATTCATGACGCACGCATGCAGGTTGTTCATATAAAATATGAATATGCAAATCGGGAGTAGAAATAGAATGCACCGATCGAGTGTCTGAAGCGACGCCTCGAAAGGATAATAAGATAAATCATGCCTCAGTCGGGCGTCTGAGCGACACCACACAAAGGGCTTATAAATAAAAGAAATAACAAGCATGCCACAGTCGGGCGTCTATGCGACACCACATAAAGGGCTTATAAAGAATTTAAATAACAAGCATGCCACAGTCGGGCGTCTGAGCGACACCACATAAAGGGATTATAGAATACATAAATAACAAGCATGCCGCAGTCGCGCGTCCGAGCGACACCACATAAAGGGCTTATATAAGAATAATCACAGTGAATATCCAGGAGGTAGAACCGTCCCAGGGATACTCAATAATTCAAATAATGTAAATGGTTAGTCCACAATAATAACAATCATAATCCTCATATGTCACAGGTCGAAATCAATGTTCTGGTTTAGCCGTTTCTCCTCCGAAGACCGACACTAAGACCAACACTAAGACCAACGCTAAGACCGACATTAGACCCATCTCAGACTGTAGTCCTTACCCATGGACATGGCTATCCGAATAGATTTAACCTCTGCAGAGGGTGTACTCTTGACCCACGAGTAACGGATTTATTTAGTCCATCGGGACTAATTCCGTCTACGGTCTTTTAATTGAAAAACACACCTGACCGCACACACCAGCTTAACTTACCGGTGTCTGGAATCACCCACGACACCTGTCAAGCAAAACTCTAAGTGGGGAGGCTACAACCTCGACTTAGCATGGGATCAAATTTATATCGCGCGCTCTAAGGGGTGCCCCCCTCTCGGTCCCAACCGGAAACACCCATGCCCCCGGACCAGGTGGCATGCCTACCGGATGCATCCGGTATCTTCCACCATGGCCTCTCTGTACGGTGTGTGCTAGGAAGGGGTTGACAACTTACTGAACCGTACCCTACCTGCGGCAGGGACAAGTGGTAGTACGAAACAAGTATGGGGGTTACTGGAACAAGACTCGATCTACGGCCGACTCAGGAGGTCCAAGAATTCACTGTATGATTAGCATAACAGATATATTTCCATTAACAGATAAAATCACCACTCATCATACCTCACCATGCCATACCAGACATACTCGTCTCGACGAGGAACTAGGGACAAGCTCGTGTCTACCCAAGACAGAGATTTTCCCGGCTTCCTTCCGGTATGCATGAGAAGCTTACGAGGATGATTACTATCACCAGCATATCCATTTCTAACAGCAAAGAATCTCATTATGCACTCACGCGTATGAGCGTATCGTCACATAAAATAACGAATGCTCCATGTCAGGGTGGTGTTGTAACCGTATCAAACAACACCCAAAAATATCATGCCAGGGTTCAGAATGCTTGCCTTCAAGTTGTGGAGAGGTGAGGTGCATTCCAGAACTTTTGAAAGTTTTCTCCTCTCTCCAAAAATCCTATTTTTGAAAATATTCAAATTAACACATAGTTTCAAAACAGAACCAAAAGTTCTTTGGAAAATTTTCAAATAAATACTAAAATAAACTAGACAGAATTTGAGAAACAACAGAAAAATAGTCAAGTCAATTGGACTTATATTTAAAAAGTTATAGCCAGTCAAAGTTTAGTCAATGTCTGTTTTTAAATAAAACAGAAAAAGAAAACGGTTCGAATAGAAATACGTTTTCGAGACGGAGGAGACGTACTTCTGGGTTTACGCTTTCACTTAAAACAGCGCGGGCCGTCGCTGTGTCACTGACAGTGGGTCCCTTGAGCCCACTGGTCAGGTTTGACCAGTCGCCTTTCCCTCCTCTTCCTCTGCCCGAGCGGAGGCGGGACTCCGGCGATCGCCGTCGACGAACGGCGGTTCCCCACGGGGTTCTTAGGGCGGGGATGGACCCGCTGGTCCAGGGCGGTCCTCCCAGTGGTTGATAGGCTGGCGGGGTGGAGGGGGTCACCGGCGGCGAGCTCCGCGGCGGACGGTGGTTCGGGAGCGATAGGGGCTTTGGGCTACGGTGGTTCCTGATCAGGTTTGAGAGGTGGGGTGGCTCCGCAAGGTCTAGGAGAGTCGGACGGTGGCGCTGGAAGGACTAGGGAGGCCCTGCTTGCGACGAAAGGCACCGGAGGGCGGCGGCGGCCGAACCTGCCGGAGATGGGGAAGACGGCCTCTTCCAGTCAATCCGCGGCTAGGGGAGCACTAGGGGGATGGCCTGAGGTCGTCTGAGGGTCTGGACGAGTTCGGGGACTCCTATTTATAGGTGGACAAGGTTGGTTCCCGCGACGGCCGTGGATAAGAACGCCGGCGACCGCCGTTCTGTAGCCAGGGGGCGCGTGGCGATGGCTGGCGGGGTCTGCCAGAGTGAGGGGATAAGCTTGAGCTGTTTCAGGGGCAGCTGGCGCGCGCGGGTGGCTTGGGCGGCGCCGTCCATGGCAGAGGCCTGCTGCCGACGCCGGCGTGCCGCCAAGGGGCTCTGACGGCGGCGCTGTAGGGCGCCAGGGGAGGCTTGGAGGGTTCTGGCGAGTGGGCGAGGACGGCCGTGGCTCTGCAGGCGAGCAAGGGCCAGGGGCGGGACGCGGCGACCCGTGCGCACGCACGTGCAAAACGCGCGCTCTGGCCGCGCCCAGAGCACGCACGCTACATGCTCGACGCAATGCCAGGGCGTGCTAGAGGATTAGGATGAGGCTGGGGATTAGCAGGCCTGGGTTAGGGGTGGCTAGGAGACTAGTGGACATGCTGGTTTGTCCAGAGGTACAAGATCACAGTGCAAACCTAAAACTATGCCAAAGTTGTCCATGAACACAAGGTGCTCGACAGAATGCTAAGTGCATCTAGGCAACTCTTGGAGTGGCCAAAAACTCCAGACCAGTGTCTCGTTAGATGTAGGTGGTGGTGGCAAGGTTAGTTGGTCAAGACCAGAAACTTGTTAGTGCAAGATTTTGAGAAAACCAAATCTGGACAGAAACTAAAGGCTATAATTGCATGAACCAAAAATACTCCAATGGGTCCACTCTCCTAGACTTAAGGGTTTTGTAGGGAGGACTGCAAGCAGGAAAAAGCTCATGGGCACTAGAGCAAAATAAATTAGGGTTGCAGTAGAAAAAACCAAACTGGACCAGAGAGTAAAAGAGGATGATTTGCTCAAATTTTTCAAAGAACACTCATGGGTTTTTTGCATGAAGTTGAATTATATGCATCTACTGACATCTCTAAACACTTGGAAGAATTTTTAAAGAAATATTTAAATGGTTGTAGTGCAAAAATACCTACTGGACCAGATTTGAAAATTTGGTGTAGAGCTCAAAATCTCCAATGACCAAAAGATATTTTTGCATAAAAGTGATGTGGAAACATCACATGACATCCCCAAATTTTGGTGAAAATTTTAAATGCATTTATCAAATGGTTGCAGTGCACAAGAGGCTCCAAATTTATGAATAATCATTTTAAAAGAATAAGGCTCAGGAAAAACTATTATGCAAATAAATCCACTGATAAAGAATTGTTTTATTGAGAGAGTATACAAGTCCAATAATATTTTTAGAAAGTTTCCACTTGAGGTAAAAACTCCACAATATTAAAGAAAAGAGAGGTTCTGAAATCAAAAGATAAATCGAGAAGATAAAAATTTAATTTCCTGGCAAAATTTTAATTAATAAAACAAGGTCAAAATTTTGGGGTGTTACAACACTACCCCCTTAAGAAAAATCTCGTCCTCGAGATTTGCTAAAAGTTGTTTTGAACAAACATTGCTCTTACCAAAAAAAATCATCCTACTTATGCAATAACAATGTATCTACAGTAAGAGGGCAATAAGTGGTGTAAAACTACAGTGTGGTATACTGGCGTTGCGTGGAAAAATCCATGGTCGGGGAAAAACGAGATATTTCTACGTTGGATACAGTAAATTTAGAATAGAAATTCTAAATTACTAAAATACGCTGGTCGTACCCGAGAGCACAGTGCTCTCTCTGGCTGACAAGTGGACCCGGGGCCCACTGTCAGTCTCTTCTTCTACCTCTGGCTCTCTCTTCTTTCTCTCTCTCGCGTGCTTTCCCGCGCCTTCTCTACCGGCGACGTCTAGCGCGTAGGGCATCTAGGCCGTACTGCGGTAGTGCGCGGCGTGCTAGCTGCCGGTGCAGCGTGCACTCACCTCGCGGGCCAGTGCACTGTCGGCACTGCTCGTGGATTCGCCTCCGAACACCGGCGATCGAGCGACGAGAGGTGCTGGTGGACTTCGCCCACCGTACACCGATCTCGAGCTATAAAATGATCGTGGTGCTCCCTTCTTCTTCCTCACACCTGGCCTCGCTTCTCCCTCTCCTTCATTCTCCTCCATTTCTGTTTGTAGGAGCTCGAGACGAGGCTCTAATGGCGGAGGTGATGCCGGACTGGTACGTGGTCCTGATGTGCGGAGGTTTGGCGACGTTGCTGGGGTTCTCCGTGCTCCTGTGCGCGATGATCCTTGACGATCGTCGTGATGCTGCCGCTCGAGTGTTAGCTCTTCGCGGTGGTGGTGATCACGAGGATTAGGTGCGGCATCGAGTGCTAACTGATGTCGGTGTGCTGGAGGCCACTTGCACCCGAATAATTACTCACAACTCTCTCCTACTGAGACTGTGGTGTGTTCGGGTGTGAACAGTTAGGTGTAAAAAGTGCATGAGGATTTGTAATTAGCGCACGAGGTCGAGTGGTTGTGGTTGTGAGTCTGCTGTTATGGTGCTGCGTGAATAAAAATCTATGTCGTGAAGAGGTATATGCTGCAGCAACTCAGGGAAAGAAATCTCACTTCAAAATTTATCGTGAGTGAAAACTAGTTAAATCAAAATTAACAGCAATAAAACTACTCACATAACCGAAACGAAATATTTGATCCGTCGCACAAATTTTGGATACCACGCACAAGTTACAACACATAAATAAATACTGGGATAATAAACATAGCGGTGACGTCTACAATAAAAACGGTAAATGGACAGGGTCCTGAGAAAACGTCTCTGGTACTGGGGCACACTCCTCTTCTATCGGGGGAAGCGGATTGACTAGCCGGTGAATGCGTCTCTCCTGGTCAGGCCTCAGTGGTCTGCCAATAGCGATCTGAGGATTTAAATCAGCGAGGCTCTGGAGATAACCCATTACCCGCTGAGTCAAACGCTCTTGAGCGATAACATACTGGGCAAGGTTGGCCAGTACTGGGTCTCTCTCGATTCGTCCACCGGGAAAAGATGCTACTTCTCCGGGTGCTGCACGACTCGGAAAGTAATAATACCCTCGTTCGCTGGCATAGGGTACCGCGAATCGAAGACGAGCAAGCGCTTCGTACGCAGCAGCTTCTATGGCCATATGCGGAGTCGGCATGGATTTCCCCACGAAGGAGACTTCCGTTGGGTCTTGGTTTGGGTTTGTGGGAGGGATGTGCACCACTGCCCAATATTTCGAGGTGGATGGGGTGATCCTCGATTTGAGCAACTCGTACTGGGGTGGATGGATAGCACTCATGGTACTGCAGGTAAAGTCCCACAATATTTTGACAAAACTACCTGGGGTTGCGTCTGGAGTTCTCAGATATATACTGGGGGTCGGCATGGCAAAGAAATGGCTGTGAGTGTTGTGCACAAGGTGAGGGGTACTTGGCAAGGTCACGAGGTGGCCTTTTATATAGCATTGGGGCTGGGTTATTTACCGTGGTGAAGGGTAACTAGTTTGTCGGTTCTGTTCTATGGGGTTGGGGTCAATGCCACAGATACACATATCTCATAAATGTGACGCATTACTGTGGGTGTCGTCGGGGTTGGTTTTGGTAGCTGCGCTTGGAATTTAAAAAGATGCAACTGTACGCTGACGTACTTATGCATGGCTACTATTCAAAAATAGGGGCGCACAAGCAGACATCATTTAATTATGGTGATACAGGATCACACAATTACAAGGCGTAGAAAAACTAAGGCTCGGTACTACTCGAGTGACTTAGTCTACTTCGTTAATATCTAAGCGGGCATGCCTTGCGGACGTCGAGGCTTCTCCACGGGTTTCACCGTCGGGATTAGCTGGATGAGGTTGAGGGGCTGCAGGGTCGGGGTAGCGATGATGACCATCGCGGGGGTTGTTGGCCACAATCCCGTTGGAGCGTGTTCCCAAAAGGCGACGAAGCACTTCTGGGGACACCAAAGTATTTTGGTCGATGGCTGGGGCAGTCCTCAAGGACTCGATCGGGTGTCCGAACAGCACGACTGGGTTGTCGGCGTCGGGCTCATCTTCTCCTCTTGCCGGGGCTTGGCGAACCAGTTCTCCACGAGCTGCGATCAGATCAAGGGTGATCTGATCGAACAGTTCCTCTAGTGCACTTACATAGCGCACCAGATGCAACAATGCAGGATCCGTCTCGTGATCTCCGTTGGCAACCTGGGGCGGCCTACCATACCCGTCACGGCTAGGGTAGTAGTAGAACGAGCGACAGTTAACTCTGGGCGACAAGTGCCGGAGTTGAACTATAGCTTCTCGAGCAGCTAGCTGGATGGCTTGTGGCTCAAAGGAAGTTGTCCTTCCAGTGAACCTGTAGGGGCGTTCTGGTGATAGACCCCTACCATAGATGTGCACAGTGGCCCAGAACTAACGGCTCTCACCGCTCATGGGTCCTTGGTACACAACATATTCTGGGGGCTCTTCTAAAGCATAGGCACGGCGGGTGAGGTTTGCGAGCACGGTCACAAAACCTCCAAGGTTGGTTGTTGTGGTCTCATTATGAACAATGGGTCCAGGCATTTTAGCTTGGTTTGGGAAAGAGGCTGTGCTGTGCTGTGCTGAGGCTAGCGTGCCCTTTTTATAGAAAGGGGACGGAGTCTTCCTTCGCACGCTTGCGAATGAGACAATTTAGGTGTCGGTCACTGGCGCGTGATCGACAGGCTAGGCTGATAGGTTGGGCACCGACTGCCAAAAGCGTCGGGGTCACTGTGTGGCTATCTTACACGAGAAGCTTGGCTGGGGTTGGGTTAAGGTCTGGTGGGTTGGTTAACCTAGGTTTTTCGACCTGGCTAAGATAGGATTAGCCAATGGTCAGCCTGGCTCTGATACCAAGTTTGTCAGGACCGGTTTTTCGGGATATTAATTTCCCAGAAAATGGCCCTTGTGCTCACCAGCCCCGGGATTTACTGTTAGCTGATGAGGCACCAACTTGATACAGAAATTCCAAGCAAAGTACAAAATATGTAGTACAAGACCATTGTGGCCTATGAGTACAACAATTGGTTTCTAGTGGTTGATGGCGGAAGCGGTTTGTGGTTCATCTGCGTCTATGGGACTCCATTTCCCACAGGAACAGCTGACCAGGATAACTCCTATCTTCGCGAGGCTGCTATCATCATTGCGTAGGTTCCGGGGCTGTCATCGCAACGCTCCTCTCCATGCGAGAAATCTGACCAAGACAATAGCCAGGGACAAGCCAGTGAGTACTTTTGAATGTACTCGCAAACATTATGAACACGGGTATAATATAACAAGGGATAATCATGCTCCGAAATATTCTATGATCATAACGTCAGTCACGAAATAAACAAAATTCATGATGCACGCATGCAGGTTGTTCATATAAAATATGAATATGCAAATCGGGAGTAGAAATAGAATGCACCGATCGAGTGTCTGAAGCGACGCCTCGAAAGGATAATAAGATAAATCATGCCTCAGTCGGGCGTCTGAGCGACACCACACAAAGGGCTTATAAATAAAAGAAATAACAAGCATGCCACAGTCGGGCGTCTATGCGACACCACATAAAGGGCTTATAAAGAATTTAAATAACAAGCATGCCACAGTCGGGCGTCTGAGCGACACCACATAAAGGGATTATAGAATACATAAATAACAAGCATGCCGCAGTCGCGCGTCGAGCGACACCACATAAAGGGCTTATATAAGAATAATCACAGTGAATATCCAGGAGGTAGAACCGTCCCAGGGATACTCAATAATTCAAATAATGTAAATGGTTAGTCCACAATAATAACAATCATAATCCTCATATGTCACAGGTCGAAATCAATGTTCTGGTTTAGCAGTTTTCCTCCGAAGACCGACACTAAGACAACTAAGACACGCTAAGACGACATAGACCCATCTCAGACTGTAGTCCTTACCCATGGACATGGCTATCGAATAGATTTAACCTCTGCAGAGGGTGTACTCTTGACCCACGAGTAACGGATTTATTTAGTCCATCGGGACTAATTCCGTCTACGGTCTTTTAATTGAAAAACACACCTGACCGCACACACCAGCTTAACTTACCGGTGTCTGGAATCACCCACGACACCTGTCAAGCAAAACTCTAAGTGGGGAGGCTACAACCTCGACTTAGCATGGGATCAAAATTTATACGCGCGCAACTAGGGGTGCCCCCCTCTCGGCTCCAACCGGAAACACCCATGCCCCCGGACCAGGTGGCATGCCTACCGGATGCCTCCGGTATCTTCCACCATGGCCTCTCTGTACGGTGTGTGCTTGGAAGGGGTTGACAACTTACTGAACCGTACCCTACCTGCGGCAGGGACAAGTGGTAGTACGAAACAAGTATGGGGGTTACTGGAACAAGACTCGATCTACGGCCGACTCAGGAGGTCCAAGTATTCCCTGTATGATTAGCATAACAAATATATTTCAATTAACAGATAGAATCACCACTCATCATACCTCATCATGCCATACCGGACACACTCGTCTCGACGAGGAACTAGGGACAAGCTCGTGTCTACCCAAGACAGAGACTTTCCCGGCTTCCTTCCGGTATGCATGAGAAGCTTACGAGGATGATTACTATCACCAGCATATCCATTTCTAACAACAAAGAATCTCATTATGCACTCACGCGTATGATCGTATCGTCACATAAAATAACGAATGCTCCATGTCAAGGTGGTGTTGTAACCGTATCAAACAACACACAAAAATATTATGCCAGGGTTCAGAATGCTTGCCTTCAAGTTGTGGAGAGGGAGGTGCATTCCAGAACTTTTGAAAGTTTTCTCCTCTCTCCAAAAATCATATTTTTGAAAATATTCAAATTAACACATAGTTTCAAAACAGAACAAAAAGTTGTTTGGAAATTTTTCAAATAAATATTAAAATAAACTAGACAGAATTTGAGAAACAACAGAAAAAGAATCAAGTCAATTGGACTTATATTTAAAAAGTTATAGCCAGTCAAAGTTTAGTCAAAGTCTGTTTTTAAATAAAACAGAAAAAGAAAACGGTTCGAATAGAAATACGTTTTCGAGACGGAGGAGACGTACTTCTGGGTTTACGCTTTCACTTAAAACAACGCGGGCCGTCGCTGTGTCACTGACAGTGGGTCCCTTGGGCCCACTGGTCAGGTTTGACCAGTCGCCTTTCCCTCCTCTTCCTCTGCCCGAGCGGAGGCGGGACTCCGGCGATCGCCGTCGACGAACGGCGGTTCCCCACGGGGTTCTGAGGGAGGGGATGGACCCGCTGGTCCAGGGCGGTCCTCCTAGTGGTTGATAGGCTGGCGGGGTGGAGGGGGTCACCGGCGGCGAGCTCCGCGGCGGACGGTGGTTCGGGAGCAATAGGGGCTTTGGGCTACGGTGGTTCCTGATCAGGTTTGAGAGGTGGGGTGGCTCCGCAAGGTCTAGGAGAGTCGGACGGTGGCGCTGGAAGGACTAGGGAGGCCCTGCTTGCGACAAAAAGGCACCGGAGGCGGCGGCGGCCGAACCTGCCGGAGATGGGGAAGACGGCCTCTTCCGGTCAATCCGCGGCTAGGGGAGCACTAGGGGGATGGCCTGAGGTCGTCTGAGGGTTTGGGCGAGTCGGGGACTCCCTATTTATAGCGGTCGAGGTCGGTTCCCGCGGCGGCCGTGGATAAGAACGCCGGCGACCGCCATTCTGTAGCCAGGGGGCGCGTGGCGATGGCTGGCGGGGTCTGGCAGAGTGAGGGGATAAGCTTGAGCTGTTCCAGGGGCAGCTGGCACGCGCGGGTGGCTTGGGCGGCGCCGTCCATGGCAGAGGCCTGCTGTCGACGCCGGCATGCCGCCAAGGGGCTCTGACGGCGGCGCTGTAGGGCGCCAGGGGAGGCTTGGAGGGTTCTGGCGAGTGGGCGAGGACGGCCGTGGCTCTGCAGGCGAGCAAGGGCCAGGGGCGGGACGCGGCGACCCGTGCGCACGCACGTGCAAAACGCGTGCTCTGGCCGCGCCCAGAGCACGCACGCTACGTGTTCAACGCAATGCCAGGGCGTGCTAGAGGATTAGGATGAGGCTGGGGATTAGCAGGCCTGGGTTAGGGGTGGCTAGGAGACTAGTGGACATGCTGGTTTGTCCAGAGGTACAAGATCACAGTGCAAACCTAAAACTATGCCAAAGCTGTCCATGAACACAAGGTGCTCGACAGAATGCTAAGTGCATCTAGGCAACTCTTGGAGTGGCCAAAAACTCCAGACCAGTGTCTCTTTAGATGTAGGTGGTGGTGGCAAGGTTATTTGGTCAAGACCAGAAACTTGTTAGTGCAAGATTTTGAGAAAACCAAATCTGGACAGAAACTAAAGGTTGTAATTGCATGTACCAAAAATACTCCAATGGGTCCACTCTCCTGGACTTAAGGGTTTTGTAGGGAGGAATACAAGCAGGAAAAAGCTCGTGGGCACTAGAGCAAAATAAATTAGGGTTGCAGTAGAAAAAACCAAACTGGACCAGAGAGTAAAAGAGGATGATTTGCTCAAATTTTTCAAAGAACACTCATGGGTTTTTTGCATGAAGTTGAATTATATGCATCTACTGACATCTCCAAACACTTGGAAGAATTTTTAAAGAAATATTTAAATAGGTTGTAGTGCAAAAATACCTACTGGACCAGATTTGAAAATTTGGTGTAGAGCTCAAAATCTCCAATGACCAAAAGATATTTTTGCATAAAAGTGATGTGGAAACATCACATGACATCCCCAAATTTTGGTGAAAATTTTAAATGCATTTATCAAATGGTTGCAGTGCACAAGAGGCTCCAAATTTATGAAAAATCATTTTAAAAGAATAAGGCTCAGGAAAAACTATTATGCAAATAAATCCACTGATAAAGAATTGTTTTATTGAGAGAGTATACAAGTCCAATAATATTTTTGGAAAGTTTCCACTTGAGGTAAAAACTCCACAATATTAAAGAAAAGAGAGGTTCTGAAATCAAAAGATAAATCGAGAAGATAAAAATTTAATTTCCTGGCAAAATTTTAATTAATAAAACAAGGTCAAAATTTTGGGGTGTTACAGAGGTGGTGGCGGTGGTGGCGGCGGTGGAGCAAAGGCCGACGCAGATGAACGAAGACCGGCTATGATGTTGTCATGACGTCTCGATCTTGCCGCTTGCTAAGCGGTCTCGAGAGCTGTAAGAAGCCACACATTTTATAGATCGCATCAGTCACACGACATGGAATCACGCGTTCTATGACTAGTTTATTACGGTTACACCAGAGGGTCCACGCTAGGGTACCCAAAGCCACCCACGTGGGAGGGCGGCTAGTACCGGGGAGCCTAAGAACCTCCCCAAACAAATCCGGGAGGTTGTCGTGGCACCAGTTGCCGCCAACCACCTCCCAAAAGCAGCTCCATAGGAACTGCACCGCAGGGCACCGGAAGAAGATGTCTTGCAGTCTTCTGGTACCAAACAAATGGGGCAAAGGCCATCCCCAGGGCCATTACGTTTGCGGACCTCCGTCCCCGAAGGGAGGCGCCCTCGGACCCATCGCCAGAGGAATATGCGGATTTTCAAGGGGAGTTTGTTTTCCCAAAGCACCGATAGTTCCACCGGGCCAGGAGTGGAAACAATCGCCTGATATAGGGATCTAGTCGAGAATCTACCACTTGGCTCGAGGTGCCAAGACAACGAATCGGGCTCCAGGGAGGGGGAGTGGAGGGCAATACACTCGAGCAGTTCATCTCATTGCTCGAGTTCCACCGCCCCGAAGGTACGGCGGAAGGCAATATCGCCCAAGTCAGCTAAGGCCACAGCCACAGAGAGCTGTGGGCGAACACAGATCGAGAACAACGCATAAAAGCGTTTCGCAAAGGGGTGGGTCCCGGCCCATCTATCTAGCCAGAACAGGGTGCCGGATCTGGTACCCACTTTAATGGAGGTCCCAATGCGCAAGACCGACATCAGACGGATCACCGATTGCCAGAATTGGAACACACCAGATCTAGGGGCGAATGCCAGTGGCCGCCCTTGCAGGTACTTTGCGCGGATAATCTCAAGCCACAGGCGTCCCTCCTCAGTCTGAATCCGCCAAGGCCATTTGGAGAGGAGGTCAATATTCATCCGCTTGGAAGAAATGACTCCAAGGCCTCCTTGGTCTTTAGGCTTACAGATCTCAGACCATTTTACCATGTGGTACTTCTGTTTATTGTTCTCTCCAGCCCAGAAGAATCTGGAAAGGAGTTTGGTGACCTCATGATGAAGGGATTCATGTAGACTATAGAATCACACATACATTAATGGGCTAATAAGGGAGGAGTTCATCAGAATCACTCGAGCGGCTTTGGAAAGCCATCCCTTCTCTAGCAGACGTGTGTCACTAAGTGGCATGCCAAGGTAAGTGGTCGGGAATGTCCCCAAATGGCAATTTAAGCGATTGGCAATTCACTGAGCTGCCATTTGGGAGTATCCCAGGACCATCACCTCACTTTTGGCGAAGTTAATTGTGAGGCCTGACATTTCCTGAAAGCAAAGGAGGAGGAACTTGAGGTTCTGAATATCCTCATCCGATCCTTACACCATCATAATGGTGTCGTCAGCATATTGGAGGTGGGTCAGACCTCCATTGGCCACAAGATGGGAGCAAATCCCCCTAATGTGGTCGGCGCGCTTGGCCAAGTCAAGGATTGAGGCGAGGGCATCGACCACAAGGTTGAAGAGAAATGGGGATATCGGGTCTCCCTGCCGGACCCCTCGGCCCTTCATGAAGTATGGTCCGACCTCCCCATTTATGTTTACCGCCATCCGACCGCTCGTGACCAATTGCATCACTCAGGCAACCCAGTGGGGGTCGAATCCACGTTTGAGCAACACCTCCCGGAGGAAGGACTAGTGGACGGTGTCATAAACGTTATGGAAGTCAATCTTGAAGAACACAACGTGGAGGTGTTTGCTCTTGACCTCATGGATCACCTCGTGAAGGATGAGTATCCCGTCCAGAATAAATCTGCCTTTCGTGAAGGCCGACCGGTTCGGGTGATGAATCCGAGGGGCGATAAGGGCTGCCCTAGTGGCGTACCCTTTCGCCAGAATCCAAAATATCACATTGAGGACTGTGATAGGGCAGAACTGCCTAATGTCCGCCGCACCCAGCACCTTGGGGATCAGGGACATGATCCCGTAATTAAGCCGGGACATGTCTAATGTTCCCCTAGAGAACTCACAGAATAATTCAAGGATGATCTCCTTGACCATTGGCCAGGAAGCCTGAGAAAAACAGACCGGCAATCCATCGAGGCCTGGGGCCGAGGCCGGGTTCATGGCTTTGACAAAGGCCTCCACTTCCGCGGCATGAAAAGGGGCGAGCAGGGCTGCATTTTCCTCCGGGGTGATCTGTTGGTCGGACGACCAAATATGGTCAGCCAGGGCGATACCACTTCGAGGACGCCCCTGAAATAACGACTTGTAGAAGTCGTCGACCAACAAGCGGATAGCCTAGGGGTCCTGAAACAACTGACCTCCCTCCCATAAAAGGGGAATGGAGCAGTTGTTGGAAATATGCCCTAGAGGCAATAATAAAATGGTTATTATTGTATTTCCTTGTTCATGATAATTGTCTATTGTTCATGCTATAATTGTATTAACTGGAAACCGTAATACATGTGTGAATACATAGACCACAACATGTCCCTAGTAAGCCTCTAGTTGACTAGCTCATTGATCAATAGATGGTTATGGTTTCCTGACCATGGACATTGGATGTCATTGATAACGGGATTACATCATTAGGAGAATGATGTGATGGACAAGACCCAATCCTAAGCATAGCACAAGATCATGTAGTTCGTTTGCTAAGAGCTTTTCTAATGTCAAGTATCATTTCCTTAGACCATGAGATTGTGCAACTACCGGATACCGTAGGAATGCTTTGGGTGTACCAAACGTCACAACGTAACTGGGTGGCTATAAAGGTACACTACAGGTATCTCCGAAAGTGTCTGTTGGGTTGGTACGAATCGAGACTGGGATTTGTCACTCCTTATGACGGAGAGGTATCTCTGGGCCCACTCGGTGATGCATCATCATAATGAGCTCAATGTGACTAAGTAGTTAGTCACGGGATCATGCATTACGGAACGAGTAAAGTGACTTGTCGGTAACGAGATTGAACGAGGTATTGGGATACCGGCGATCGAATCTCGGGCAAGTAACATACCGATTGACAAAGGGAATTGTATACGGGATTGATTGAATCCCCGACATCGTGGTTCATCCGATGAGATCATCGTGGAACATGTGGGAGCCAACATGGGTATCCAGATCCCGCTGTTGGTTATTGGCCGGAGAACGTCTCGGTCATGTCTGCATGGTTCCCGAACCCGTAGGGTCTACACACTTAAGGTTCGATGACGCTAGGGTTATAGGGAATAGATATACGTGGTTACCGAATGTTGTTCGGAGTCCCGGATGAGATTCCGGATGTTACGAGGAGTTCCGGAATGGTCCGGAGGTAAAGAATAATATATAGGAAGTGAGGTTTTGGCCACCGGAAGAGTTTCGGGCGTCACCGGTAATGTACCGGGACCACCGGAGTGTTCCGGGGGTCTACCGGGAGGGGCCACCAACCCCGGAGGCCTGCGTGGGCCAAGTGTGGGAAGGGACCAGCCCCTAGGTGGGCTGGTGCGCCTCCCACAAGAGGCCCAAGGCGCTGGGAAGGGGGGAAGGGGGAAAACCCTAGGCGCAGATGGGCCTAAGGCCCACCCTAGGGCGCGTCCCCCGTTCTCCCCCTCTTGGCCGCCCCTCCATCCAATCTAGGGTTGGCCGCCACCCCTAGGGGTGGGAACCCTAGAGGGGGTGTCGTGGAATAGTCACGGCAGATGCCCTTGTGAGAGGACTTAGTCGTGGAGCCATCGCAACTAGGAAGCTTAAAGGGGTTAAAGCGGGACAAAGGACACGTGGGTTATACTAGTTCGGCCCCTTACGGTGAAGGTAAAAGCCTACTCCAGTTGAGGTGGAATTACTAGGGTTTCGATGACCAGGGAGCCAATCCGCTATACCTGGCTACCGATTTTATGTTATCTCCCCTAAACCGCCGGCGGGTCATCCCCTTATATACACGGGTTGACGCCCCGCGGCCTACAGAGTCCCGGCCGGCTTATAAACAGAATCCGGCTCGGTAACTAGTTAATCTTGCCTTACAACACAAGTCACGCCATTACGGCGGTTTATCACTACGGGCCTTAAATCACCTACGGGATTTAGGCCCTTTATTGAACCGCCATCTTCAAGCTTGATATTGGGCTTCATATGATGAATTGCCATAACGTAACCTGGCCCCTCCTGGGCGGGTTATGCCAGTAGTTATATCCCCAACATTAGGCCCCAGATTGATTTGAACTGGTTCATGTTGATCTTCAATACCTTAAGAAGAAAACTTCTGGCTTCTGTCTATGCAAAAGTTATAACCCGCCGTGACATCATCTTCTGGATTCCTGATAACCCGCCATGACGTCATCTTCCATTAAATTCATTTTTTTATTCCGTCATATCCCAACGGATCTTTATCTTAATAACCGTCTCGAAAATCAAGGCGTCGGAGCCGCTGGGTAATCAAGTTTTCGGCCTCCTCGTTTTTCGCGCCCACTTATCAGTCTTCCCTTATAAATAAGCACGACCAGGTCTTTTCTCATTCTCCCCCTTCCTATCGTCTTTCCCCTCTCTCGACCTTACTGCCGCTCGAGCTCCGCCGCCGCCGCCGCAACAGAGCACCTCATCTTCGTCGATCTTGGCCGCTGCATCAACCTGAATTGACCAGAGAACAGCGGCGATCCTCCGCAGTGAATCTGCAGCCGTAAGTCTCCTCCTTCTCGAACGTCAAATCTGCATTAGGGTTTCTGAGTTCTTCCCTGTTCTTCGTGGTTCATCACTGTTTCTTCGTAGTTCTTCCACTGCGGCCTTATTTGATCCAAAAGTAATATGGAAACTTACATGGTAGTTATTTCGCGTCCATTTTTTAATACTAGCAGATCCCTTTCCTTCGTGCAAAGGCCTCATTAGAACTCACGAACTCATCTGTACCTGTTCTTAGGTCTAGAATATTTTCTTTTCTGAACAACCATTTGATCCAAAATAACAGCTGCAACTTGTGAGACTTGTTTGTGCGACACTTAGGCAAAAACTGTATCCGTTATCCATGACGGCTCTTACCGCCAGCTTAACGAGACAATGCTCAATGAATGATCCTGATCACTCACATTGGATTTAAATAATTTAATTGCTACTATTTCCCATGGCGGCTTAAACAATCTGACACAATTAGCCATATATCATTAGGCCCCTTCGTAAGCCGCCATCTTGAATATGAATTGAAGTATTTTCTCCGGCTTAAATTTGACCCGGAAATTTTTATTTTGTCATAGGCTTCCATCCTTCATAATGCCGCCCAAGGCTCCCAAAGCACCCATCACATGCAACTAGGTTAAATCCACCGTCACTGATAGCATCTTAGCTGATTTTGTGAAAACTGGTTATCTGCCGAAGAAAGAGGTCATGTCCTATTGTGCTCCCGATCCATCAGAAGAAAAACCTCAACCCAAGGATGGGGAAGTTGTCATCTTTACTGATCACATGAACCAAGGCTTTGCTCCACCCGGCTCAAAAAAATTCAGAGACGTCCTGCACTTTTTTGACCTGCGACCTCAAGACATCGGACCCAATTCCGTGTCAAATATCTGCAATTTCCAAGTGTTCTGTGAGGTGTACCTTGGAGAAGAACCCAGCTTATTACTCTTTAGAGAGTTATTTTATCTGAACCGCCAAAACGAATGTGCCAATGGGCCCAGCTTGGAGCTCGGCGGAATCTCAATCCAACGACGGAGAGATTGTCTCTTCCCTCATGCTGAGCCGCCAAGTCACCCTAAAGATTGGAACCAGACATGGTTCTACTGTCAAGACACTTCTCCGGCTGATGAGAACCCTCTGCCCGGCTTTCGCGCCCTGCGACTGGAGTCAAATCACCCCTTGCCAGATAAACTATCTCCAGCTGAACGTCAACCACTTGCTCCCACCACCAACAAGATCAAAGCTCTTCTGGGGAATGGCCTAAATGGCATTGATCTGGTCCGGGTCTGGATTGCCTAGCGGGTTATCCCCTTAAGCCGCCGCCCCGGCTTGATGTGCGATTACATTGGCCTGAACAATGATCCTTTACGGCACAGTCCCGACGACTTACCCGAAGACGTTGTTGATGATATGACCAAGTCTCTTCTGAACGAAAGCCTGGCCGATTGCGGGAAAGTGGGCTTAAGCCCTTTCTGCAAAGCTAACCCAGCTCCAGCGGTAAGCCATTGACTTGAGCATTTTACTTCCCACCTTGATAATGTTGTCTTTACTCAAAAACCTTTGTTGCAATTTGCAGGCTGATGACAAATTTTGGAAGGTCAAGTATGACCATGAGGCTGCAAAGAGAGCCAGAAAAGCTAAGAAAGCCGCCAGGAAAGCCGCTCCCCGTAAGAAGGGAAGCAAGCCTAGAGCCTCGGATATGCTTCATCTGGATGATACCTCCGAGTCAGAGGTAGCTCTTGACTCTTTAGGTTCCTTTTTTAACCATCTTATTGACACTGATTATCAGCAGGAGGATACAGGAGCGAGTCCTACAGTGATTGAAGAGGTAACTATAATTTCCTCCGACTCCGAGCCTTTGCCAAGACAGAAAGTCCGAAGAGTAACCCGGAAAGTAAGATTTTCACATCCTTTAGCTTATCAAGATCCTCAATTTCTTTTGAAGCGACAGATTCACGAAAGTCGGAGGCAGACCCGGACCAGTAAAGATGCAGACCTCTCCTCCGGCTTACCTGATGCAACAAGAAAACGCCGGACTGAGGTTACCTCCGATTTACATTCTTTGTATCCTTTGGCGGGTTTCACTCGTCAATCACTCAAGTTTTCTGACTCAAACTATCAGGAGACTTCACCTTCTTCCGGAGACTCAATGCAATCTAACATGCCGGCTTTCAAAACCGCCCCAGGGTAATGACAATCTGTTTATCTTGTGTTTTATCTTACTCATGTTTTTGTACTAACCCTTTGATTCCCAGTGTGCAAGTGAAGCCCAGCAAGAAGGCAAGGAGAAGTAAGCCGGCCGAAGAGCCGATCTTGGCTAAATCGGAGCTCAGAACGGCTGCTGCCGATACTTCCGTTCCTGAGCCGCCGCCTGAACCAGCTCATGATGCCCCAACTTCCACCACTGATCCATCTGTCAAACAAACTATGGAAGGCTCTGAAAACCCGGAGATCCCCAGCTCGGCCATGATGGATGACCCGGAGGTCGAAATCACCCGGACGGACTTTGTTGAACCGGGGAGACCTACCGCGCTGGCCAAATGTTCTGCCAAAGAACTTCTGGAACGCCGCAAAGCCAAACTGGACGTTACTAATTATGCTCATCTGAGTATTGGAGACATCGTCACTGGCTATCTGAATCAAGTGCACAACAATCGTGACTTGGAAATTGACATGGTGAAGCAGATTCACCAAAAATCTGAGGTATAATTCTCATTGCTTATTCCTTAGTTATCTTAACTCTACCAGCCCCCAAGTCTACTGCTTATGATCAAATATGTTGTAGACTTAACACCAGCTTAGTAATTACTGCAAGAAAACCGGCTTATCTGGTAGCGCCCAAGGTCCGGCTTATATAGCATATTTGATCCGGCCCTCACCGTGTTTTAACCAAGTATGTGAACATCAATATGCATTAGCCCCCAAGTGCCAAGTACCTTTGCCTGCAAAGTGCTTGGGACTTATTTTCATAAACCGCCACTGTAAATAGAGCTCTTCAGCATACATTAGCCCCCAAGTGCTAAGTGTCTTTGCTTGCAAAGTGCTTGGGACTTAATGTTGCATTATGATCACCCTAACTGTGACCCGGAATTTATACAGGCCGCCATTAATCAATTTGAGTCGGAGATCTCTGAACTGAAGACTCGATTGAAAACTCAAGAGAGTGAGACCCAAAAGGCAAATTCCAAGTTTGAATTCAGTGTATCTGCTCAAGAGAAACTGAAAAAGAAGTTTGAAGCAGAAAGAAAGGCCTGGGCTGATGAAAAGGCCGCTTTGCTCAACCGGGCTGAACAAGCGGAGGCTACTCTTGCAGAGACAACCGCCGAATTATCCGTCTTAAAACGCCATGTATCTCAGATGGTCTCAGCAATCTTTGGTAAGTTACTCTGCAAGTGTTAGCTATTTTAAATCCTTTTCAACAAGTATCTCAATTGCCATTAGCTCACCTGACTTTGCAATGCAGGCCCCAGGAGTTCCAATCTCAACCAGAGCATGCTGACAAAGCTGAAGGCCGTTTATACCCTGGTGGAACAACTCTACACCGGGTCACAACGTGCCTTAGCCGTCGTGGCTCTATCAAATGAAGTTCCCACTCATCTGGCGAATGTGCTAAGTCGGCTTGCCGTGCTACCTCAATGATTCCAAGAACTGAGACGAGCTTCTGCAAGAGCCGGAGCCATAGCCGCATTAAGCCGGGCCAAGGCGTGGCTACCGGAGCTAGACCTGGCCGACATCGCCCTTGGGTATCCCAGCTTGAAGGAGGACGGCACTCCATTTGATCAGAAGGACTTCGCCGCTTGCGTGAAGGACATACGCTCTGTGGCCACTCTGATTGGCAACGATACAGATCTCACCAAGTAGCAACCGGGTTATGATGCCGAGAATCAGAGAACTCCAACCCCGCGTTATGAAGCAATCAGCCTGATCCCTCCAACTCGTAAGCATACCTTCGCCCCTGAAGTTGACCCGACCGGGTTAATTGATGATGAAGCTGAATTTGAAGCCTTGAGTGGCATTGACTGGAAATCATCAACCTTCCAGAACAGGGAAACAGCCGGAGGAGCGGAAAGGGATGAACCGGAAGCTTCAGCCCAACAACACCTTTGATCCCTCAGGCGGCTCATGGTTATGTCTTGATAAAAAAACAATGCCTCACTTTTTGGACTCCGGGAGTCATGTAATAGAGTAGGAAAATACTTAATTTTGTCGTGCCATTGCGCATTTGTGTGGCGCTCAACACTTCTTAAACCGCCATCTTATATTCACCCGTATTATCCTGATCCTCTGCTTTCCTTGCTTTAATTGTCCTGCATATAGAACAAATCACAAGTACCTTGGCGGCTTACCCCCTGGAGGGTCATATATTTTACATATAACCCGGAGTATGTAACAATCATTAAAACCGGTTCTCAATCATATCTTTGAGACATAATCATAACAGCATACCTGTGATCCTTCGATTATGCTGCCGGTTTATGCGATCCGAACAATGAGGTTGAGAACCCAACTCCAGTTTATCAGCAAATATGATATTTATTATGTGCTATCAACGTTATTGATCAAGGTTAAGCCGGTGGAATAAAAACCACCCGTGAACACTTTAGATATGATCAAAAAGAACTTCAAGTAAAACCCAAAAATTGTTTGCAAGAAGAAATTTTAAAAAACCTTAAGGCCTCTGGTTCGAATACGACCAGAAAACCGTCCCAAAGGGGTTAAGCTAAGATTCGAATACGATCATATAGCCCCCAGTGGCTTTGGCGTCGCCGATCTAGAGGGTACCGACAGCTATGTTCTCTTTGGTTCGAATACGACCTATGTTTGAACAGGAAGCCCCCTAGTGATCATAATTTTTAACGGCTAGATTCGAATACGATCGTAAGCCGGATCAGCCCCCAAGTGACCATGTGAGATCATAACGGAAACAACAATGACACATGTTACCTTTGAGGGGAAAAAGGACAGAGGTCCTGCTTTATTGTTTATCATAATATATACATTGTCACGGAAGTATGTACATTATGAGAGCCGGTGGCTCAAGTGTAATAAGGCCGAAGCTGAGCTATATTCCACGGCCGGCGGGTCTCCTCCTCCGACTTACGTGAATCTTTGTGCTCTCGAACATCGATGAGGTAGTATGACCCGTTGTGCAAGTTCTTGCTGACCACAAAGGGCCCTTCCCAAGGTGGGGATAACTTGTGTGCATCTGTTTGATCCTGGATGAGCCGGAGTACCAAGTCACCTTCCTGAAAGGTGCTGGACTTAACCCGGCGGCTGTGATAGCGGCGCAGGTCTTGTTGGTAAATCGCCGAACGAGCTGCTGCTATATCACGCTGTTCATCCAACAAGTCAAGAGCATCCTGACGCGCTTGTTCATTGTCTGTCTCAACATAAGCCGCCACACGAGGCGAGTCATGACGGATGTCGCTAGGGAGAACCGCCTCGGCTCCTTAAATGAAGAAAGGCGTATAACCCGTAGACCTATTAGGAGTAGTATTGATGCTCCATATCACAGAGGGTAACTCCTCCACCCAACAACCCGGCGTCCGCTGCAAAGGGACCAAAAGCCGGGGCTTGATGCCTTTCAAGATTTCCTGATTGGCTCTCTCAGCTTGACCATTGGATTGGGGGTGAGCCACTGATGAAACATCAAGTCGAATATGATCTTGTTGACAAAATTCTTCCATGGCGCCTTTAGACAGATTGGTACCATTGTCAGTTATAATGCTGTGTGGAAAACCAAAGCGAAATATCACCCTTTTCATGAACTGAACCGCCGTGGCTGCATCACACTTACTAACTGGCTCTGCCTCAACCCACTTTGTGAACTTGTCAACTGCCACCAAGAGGTGGGTCTTCTTATCCTTGGACCTTTTGAAAGGTCCAACCATGTCAAGCCCCCAGACTGCAAACGGCCAAGTGATTGGAATCATCCTCAACTCTTGAGCCGGCACGTGAGCACGTCTTGAGAACTTCTGACAACCGTCACATTTACTGACTAAATCCTCTGCATCAGCATGAGCCGTCAGCCAATAAAAACCGTGACGAAAAGCTTTGGCCACAAGGGATTTTGAGCCGGCATGGTGGCCACAATCCCCCTCGTGAATCTCTCATAAAATTTCTTGCCCTTCCTCAGGGGAAACACAATGCTGAAAAGCCCCATTAACACTGCGATGATGCAACTCGCCATTGGCAATTATCATTGACTTAGACCGCCGGGTTATTTGTCTGGCCAAAATTCCATCCTCAGGCAATTCTCCCCGGGTCATGTAAGCCAAGTATGGCACTGTCCAATCTGGGATAACATGAAGAGCCGCCACCAACTATGCTTCAGGGTCTGGAACAGCCAAGTCTTCCTCTGTAGGTAACTTGACAGAAGGGTTATGCAGAATATCCAAGAAACTATTAGGAGGCACTGGCTTTCGCTGAGAGCCCAGCCGGCTTAAGGCATCAGCCGACTCGTTCTTTCTACGGTCAATGTGCTCTACCTGGTAACCCTGAAAATGTCCGGCAATGGCATCAACTTCACGGCGATAAGCCGCCATGAGGGGGTCCTTGGAATCCCACTTGCCTGATACTTGTTGGGCCACCAAATCTGAGTCGCCAAAGCACCTCACCCGGCTTAAGCTCATGTCCTTAGCCATCCGAAGACCATGGAGCAAGGCCTTGTACTCAGCTGCATTGTTAGTACAGGGAAACATCAACCGTAGTACATAACAAAATTTGTCACCTCGAGGGGAAGCTAACACGACTCCAGCCCCCGAGCCTTCCAATTGCCTGGATCCGTCGAAGTGAATAGTCTAGTATGTGTTATCCGGTTTCTCTTCAGGCATCTGCAGCTCTGTCCAATCATTGATGAAATCTACCAATGCTTGTGATTTTATAGCTGTGCGTGGCACATACTTTAGACCATGAGGCCCAAGTTCAATGGCCCACTTAGCGACTCTTCCTGTGGCTTCTCTGTTTTGGATGATATCTCCTAAAGGAGCAGAACTAATCACAGTGATAGGGTGGCCCTGGAAATATTGCTTAAGCTTCCGGCTTGCCATGAATACCCCATAAACAAGCTTCTGCCAATGTGGATACCGTTGCTTGGACTCAATGAGTACTTCGCTGACATAGTAAACCGGCCGCTGAACCGGATGTTCCTTACCCGCCTCCTTGCGCTCCACCACGATGGCCACACTGACGGCTCGTGTGTTAGCAGCTACATACAATAATAAGGGCTCCTTATCAACAGGAGCAGCAAGAACTGGCGGTTCAGCTAACTGTCTTTTCAAATCCTCAAAAGCGGTGTTGGCAGCATCACTCCAGACAAAGTCATCTGTTTTCTTCATCATCTAATACAGCGGTATGGCCTTTTCACCCAACCGGCTTATAAACCGACTTAAAGCAGCGATCCGACCTGCCAGACGCTGGACGTCATTTATACACGCCGGCTTAGCCAGAGAGGTGATTGCCTTGATCTTCTCCGGGTTAGCTTCAATGCCTCTATGAGAAACCAGAAAACCTAAGAGCTTGCCTGCAGGAACTCCAAAGACACACTTGGCCGGGTTAAGCATCATCTTGTAAACCCGGAGATTACCAAAGGTCTCCCTCAGATCGTCTATCAAGGTCTCCTTCTCTCTGGATTTTACCACAATATCATCCACATAGGCATGAACGTTGCGCCTAATCTGATTATGAAGACAATTCTGTACACACCGCTGGTAAGTCGCCTGGGCGCTCTTGAGCCCAAACGGCATAGACACATAACAGAAGGCTCCAAAAGGGGTAATGAACGCCGTCTTCTCTTGGTCCCTAACTGCCATTTTGATCTGATGGTATCCAGAGTAAGCATCCAAAAAACTTAAACGCTCACAACCCGCCGTGGCATCAATAATTTGATCAATACGGGGGAGAGCAAAAGGATCAGCCGGACAAGCCTTGTTTAAATCCGTATAATCCACACACATACGCCAGGTGCTGTTCTTCTTGAGCACGAGCACCGGGTTAGCTAGCCATTCTGGATGAAAGACTTCAACGATGAACCCGGCCGCCAAGAGCCGGGCCACTTCCTCACCAATGGCTTTCCGCCTCTCCTCATTAAACCGCCGGAGAAATTGCTTGATTGGCTTAAATTTTGGATCAATATTAAGAGTGTGCTCAGCGAGTTCTCTCGGTACACCCGGCATGTCAGAAGGTTTCCATGCAAAGATGTCCCGGTTCTCACGGATGAACTCGATGAGCGCGCTTTCCTATTTAGGATCCAGATTGGCACTGATGCTGAACTGCTTAGATGAGTCGCCTGGCACAAAGTCAATAAGCTTAGTCTCATCGGCCGACTTAAATTTCATTACCGGCTCATGCTCCGTGGTCGGCTTTTTCAAAGACGTCATATCTGCCGGGTCAACATTATCCTTGTAAAACTTTAATTCCTCTGTCGCACAAACAGATTCAGCGTAAGCAGCGTCACCTTCCTCGCACTCCAAGGCTATCTTTCGGCTGCCATGAACCGTAATGGTCCCATTGTGACCTGGCATCTTGAGCTGCAAATATACGTAACACGGCTGTGCCATGAACTTGGCGTAAGCCGGCCGCCCAAATAAAGCATGGTACGGGCTTCTTATTTTGACCACCTCAAAAGTCAGTTTTTCCGCCCTGTAGTTGTACTCATCTCCAAAGGCTACTTCCAGCTCGATCTTACCAACTGGATACGCCGACTTACCGGGCACCACACCATGGAAAACAGTATTGGACTGGTTGAGGTTTTTATCAGTTAATCCCATACGACGGAAGGTCTCATAATAGAGGATGTTGATGCTACTGCCTCCGTCCATGAGTACCTTAGTGAATTTATACCCACCAACTTGAGGAGCCGCCACCAAGGCCAGGTGACCTGGATTATCAACCCGGGGAGGGTGATCTTCTCTGCTCCATACGATCGGCTGTTCAGACCATCGCAAGTAACGTGGAACTGCCGGCTCAACAGCGTTCACAGCCCTCTTATGAAGCTTCTGGTCTCGCTTGCACAAACTGGTAGTAAACACATGATACTGTCCACTGTTGAGCTGCTTTGGATGGGTCTAGTATCCCCCTGCTGCTGCTGCTACTGATTACCCTGGCCAGATTGCTAGTAAAAACCACCTTGATTACCTTGAGAATTTTGAAAATTGGAATTTGAACCGCCGCCCGGGCCATGAAAGCCGCCGCCACCCTGCCCATTGTTACCGTTGAACATATTGGAATTCTTGAAAGCTTTCATGATCGCGCAGTCTTTCCATAGATGAGTGGCCGGCTTCTCCCTGGAGCCGTGCCTTGGGCAGGGCTCATTTAACAACTGCTCAAGCGTCGGGCCTGACCCGCCAGACCGGGGAGGCTGTCTGCCCTTACGTCGGAGATTGTTACCCTGCGTGTTGGTGTTGGCCACAAACTCCATACCGTCATCAGCCTTACGCTTATTACCTCCCTGATTCGCCAGGTTATGCTGAGGGCCCTTGCCGTTGCCATTCTTCTTTCCCTTCCCTGTTTTTTCCTCATCAGACGCGGGATCCTTGGTACTATCAGAGTCGGGGTACTTGACCAGAGCCGCCATCAGCGTACCCATATCGTTGCAATCGCGCTTGAGCCGCCCAAGCTTCATCTTCAGGGGCGCAAAACGACAATTTTGCTCCAACATTAAAACCGCAGAGCCGGCATCCATCTTATCAGACGAATGTATTATTTCCTTGACCCGGCGTACCCAATGGGTCGTAGACTCGCCTTCTTGCTGCTTGCAGTTAGTCAAATCCACAATTGACATAGATTTCCTGCATGTATCTTTGAAGTTTTGGATGAACCGGGCTTTCAGCTCTGCCCATGACCCGATGTAATTAGGTGGCAGTCCCTTTAACCAAGTGCGGGCAGTCCCATCCAACATCATGGTGAAGTATTTGGCCATTGCCGCTTCGCTGACCTCCAGCAACTCCATAGCCATCTCGTAACTTTCAATCCATGCTCCGGGCTGTAAATCAGCTGTGTAATTAGGTACCTTCCTAGGTCCTTTGAAATCTTTGGGCAGACGTTCGTTACGGAGAGCCGGCACCAGACAAGGGACACCTCCGGTCCTCGTAGCTATGCCTGCCTCGGTAGAAGCCGTCGGATAAACCGGGAGGGGTTGGTAAGCTGTCAGCTGAGCCGCCTGCTCCGCCTCTTGACGTGCTCTGTCTTGGTCTACCGCGTTAAAGGCTCCATTATGCGCCGGGCTGTGGCCAGCTAGCAAGTCACGGTGTCGGACGTTGCTTGAGCCGGTCGTTGAAACCATGTGTCTGCTATAACTTGGGCTCCGGTCTGGACGAGGGGTTGAATGAATCCTGTCCCGGCTATAGGAATATGCCTCTTGTTGTGCCAGAGCTGTGTGAAGAAGTTCTCTGACCCTGCGGGTTTTGACCGCCGTTGGAGAGTCACCCTCGACTGGGAGAGCCGCCAGTCACGCCGCTGCAGCGATCATGTTTTCCAACGGATTAGAATAATGACCCGGTGGTATCGGTACGTATTGAGGTGGGGCCGTATTCACACGGGGAGGCCCCATCACTTGCGGCTGAACCGGCGTGCCAGCCCCGGGTGCCGTGATTTCTGGCGGGTTACTGGGCCCTGCACCGGGCGTGTTGAAGAGGTTTCGAGGATCATAAACCGGAGGGAGCCGAGATTGAGCCTTCTGATGCCTCCTTCTCATGACCTCATTGGATGCGTTCTGATCCATCGTGAGCCGGAAAGACTGCGCCTGAATCAGTTGAGTCTGGGCGTCCAGAGCCGCCCGTTCTGCAGCCATCCTGATTCCCTCCGCTGCCAGATCTTCCTTGGCTCGTGCTATATCCAGCTTTAACTGTGCCACCTCCGCATCATGTTGAGCTTGATCCGTTGGGACGACCGTGGCGGTTAGCAGGGTAGTCATCTTATCCGTGAGATCCATCAGCACCTGAGCCGGCGAGTGCACAGGGCCTCCTGCTCCAGCGGTGGAGTTTTGAACAGGTTGCGTGCCGGCCATGAAGATTCCAACCCGGCTTGGTGGCTCAAAAGGGTCCAGAATACTGTCGCCATCGGAACAACCCCCGAGCCTGCCGTCTTGAAGTTGATACAACGAGTCCGTCTCACCTGTGGATGATTCATCATCAGAGCAGATGGCCGTCTCATCGCTAGATCTAGATCCTTCAGAGAGTCCTCCGTGGATGCACCCCACGAAAGCACGCTTCAAGGCGGGCAGAGTCCGGGCGGATCTCGCACGCTGAGCCGTCTCGATGAGGTCGGTGCAGATGTCCGGCTCAGGGCCCGGCTCGCCGATCTTGCCAATGAAAACATGGATTCCGCCGAAGGGGACCCGATACCCGTACTCGATTGAGCCGGCTTCGGGGCCCCAGCCTGCGTCGTTGATGTAGAGCTTGCCGCGACGACTCTTGGTCATCTGGACCACAGCGTATCCCTTGAGCCCTTCGAAGCTGCCCTTCAACTGTCGTGGAATAGTCACGGCAGATGCCCTTGTGAAAGGACTTAGTCGTGGAGCCATCGCAACTAGGAAGCTTAAAGGGGTTAAAGCGGGACAAAGGACACGTGGGTTATACTGGTTCGGCCCCTTATAGTGAAGGTAAAAGCCTACTCCAGTTGAGGTGGAATTACTAGGGTTTCGATGACCAGGGAGCCAATCTGCTATACCTGGCTACCGATTTTATGTTATCTCCCCTAAACCGCCGGCGGGTCATCCCCTTATATACACGGGTTGATGCCCCGCGGCCTACAGAGTCCCGGCCGGCTTATAAACAGAATCCGGCTCGGTAACTAGTTAATCTTGCCTTACAACACAAGTCACGCCATTACGGCGGTTTATCACTACGGGCCTTAAATCACCTACGGGCTTTAAGCCCTTTATTGAACCGCCATCTTCAAGCTCGATATTGGGCTTCATATGATGAATTGCCATAACGTAACCCGGCCCCTCCTGGGCGGGTTATGCCAGTAGTTATATCCCCAACAGGGGGCGCACCCTCCTCCCCTCCTCCTACAAATAGTGGGGGTTTTGGGGCTGCAGAAGACACGAGTCTCCCTCTCTCTTGGCGCAGCCCTACCCCTCTCCCTCCTCGTCTCTCACAGTGCTTGGCGAAGCCCTGCTAGAGTGCCACGCTCCTCCACCACCACCACGCCATCGTGCTGCTGCTGGATGGAGTCTTCCCCAACCTCTCCCTCTCCCTTGCTGGATCAAGGCGTGGGAGACGTCACCGGGCTGCATGTGTGTTGAACGCGGAGGCATCGTTGTTCGGTGCTTAAATCGGATTCGGCCGCGATCTGAATCGCTTCGTGTACGACTCCACCGACCGCGTTCTTGCAACGCTTCCCCATCGCGATCTTCAAGGGTATGAAGATGCACTCCCCTCTCTCTCATTGCTAGTTAATCCATAGATTGATCTTGGTGATGCGTAGAAAATTTTGAATTTCTGCTACGTTCCCCAACAGTGGCATCATGAGCTAGGTCTATGCGTAGATTCTATGCACGAGTAGAACACGAAGTAGTTGTGGGTGATGATTTGTTCAATTTGCTTGCCGTTACTAGTCTTATCTTGATTCGGCGGCATTGTGGGATGAAGCGGCCTGGACCGACCTTACACGTACTCTTACGTGAGACAGGTTCCACCGACTGACATGCACTTGGTGCATAAGGTGGCTAGCGGGTGTCTGTCTCTCCCACTTTAGTCGGATCGGATTCGATGAAGAGGGTCCTTATGAAGGGTAAATAGAAATTGGCATATCACCGTTGTGGCTTTTGCGTAGGTAAGAAATGTTCTTGCTAGAAACCCATAGCAGCCACATAAAACATGCAACAACAATTAGAGGACGTCTAACTTGTTTTTGCAGGGTATGCTATGTGATGTGATATGGCCAAAAGGATGTGATGAATTATATATATGTGATGTATGAGATTGATCATGTTCTTGTAATAGGAATCACGACTTGCATGTCGATGAGTATGACAACCGGCAGGAGCCATAGGAGTTGTCTTAATTTATTGTATGACCTGCGTGTCAATGAAAAACGCCATGTAATTACTTTACTTTATTGCTAACCGTTAGCCATAGTAGTAGAAGTAATAGTTGGCGAGACAACTTCATGAAGACACGATGATGGAGATCATGGTGTCATGCCGGTGACGAAGGTGATCATGCCGCGCCTCGAAGATGGAGATCAAAAGGCGCAAGATGATATTGGCCATATCATGTCACTTTATGATTTGCATGTGATGTTTGTCATGTTTACATCTTATTTGCTTAGAACGACGGTAGCATAAATAAGATGATCCCTCACTAAAATTTCAAGAGATGTGTTCCCCCTAATTGTGCACCGTTGCGAAGGTTCGTTTTTTTGAAGCACCACGTGATGATCGGGTGTGATAGATTCTAACGTTCGCATACAACGGGTGTAAGCCAGATTTACACATGCGAAACACTTAGGTTGACTTGACGAGCCTAGCATGTACAGACATGGCCTCGGAACACAAGAGACCGAAAGGTCGAACATGAGTCGTATAGTAGATACGATCAACATGGAGATGTTCACCGTTGATGACTAGTCCGTCTCACGTGATGATCGGACACGGTCTAGTCGATTCGGATCATGTATCACTTAGATGACTAGAGGGATGTCTATCTAAGTGGGAGTTCATTAAATAATCATATGAACTTAATTGTCATGAACATAGTCAAAAGGTTTTTGCAAATTATGTCATAGCTTACGCTTTAGTTCTACGTTTAAGATATGTTCCTAGAGAAAATTTAGTTGAGAGTTGACAGTAGCAACTATGCAGACTGGGTCCGTACACTGAGGATTGTCCTCATTGCTGCGCAGAAGGCTTATGTCCTTAATGCACCGCTCGGTGTGCTGAACCTCGAGCGTCGTCTGTGGATGTTGCGAACATCTGACATACACGTTTTGATGACTACGTGATAGTTCAGTGCGTAATGTTAAACGGTTTAGAATTAAGGCACCGAAGACATTTTGAAACGTCACGGAACATATGAGATGTTCCAAGAGCTGAAATTGGGATTTTAGGCTCGTGCCCACGTCAAGAGGTGTGAGACCTCCGACAAGTTTCTTAAGCCTGCAAACTAAGGGAGAAAAGCTCAATCGTTGAGCATGTGCTCAGATTGTCTGAATACTACAATCGCTTGAATCGAGTGGGGGTTAATCTTCCAGATGAGATAGTGATGGTTCTCCAAAGTCACTGCCGCCAAGCTATTCGCGATGTTTGACACCGTGAAAGTAGAAATCAAATAGGAGCATCAATTGTTGATGGTTAGTAAAACCACTAGTTTCAAGAAGGGCAAGGGCAAGAAGGGATACTTCATGAAACGGCAAATCAGTTGCTGCTCTAGTGAAGAAACCCAAGGTAGAACCCAAACCCGAGACTAAGTGCTTCTGTAATGAAGGGAACGGTCACTGAAGCAGAACTACCCTAGATACTTAGTAGATGAGAAGTCAGGCAAGGTCGACATAAGTATATTGGATATACATTATATTAATGTGTACTTTACTAGTACTCCTAGTAGCACTAGGGTATTAGATACCGGTTCAGTGGCTAAGTGTTGGTAACTCGAAATAAAAGCTGCGGAATAAATGGAGACTAACTAAAGGTGAGATGACGATATGTGTTGGAAGTGTTTCCAAGGTTGATGTGATCAAACATCGCACGCTCCCTCTACCATTGAGATTGGTGTTAAACCTAAATAATTGTTATTTGGTGTTTGGGTTGAGCATAGACATGATTGGATTATGTTTATCGCAATACGGTAATTCATTTAAGGAGAATAATGGTTACTCTGTTTATTTGAATAATACCTTCAATGGTCTTGCACCTAAAATGAATCTCGATCGTAGTGATACACATGTTCGTGCCAAAAGATATAAAATAGTAATGATAGTACTACATACTTGTGGCACTACCATTTGAGTCATATTGGTATAAAACGCATGAAGAAGCTCCATGTAGATGGATCTTTGGACTCACTCGTTTTTGAAAAGATTGAGACATGCGAACCATGTCTATTGGTATATATGCATGAAGAAACTCCATGCAGATGGATCGTTTGGACTCACTTGATTTTGAATCACTTGAGACATGAAAATCATACCACATGGGCAAGATGACTGAAAGGCCTCGTTTTCAGTAAGATGGAACAAGAAAGCAACTTGTTGGAAGTAATACATTTTGATGTGTGCAGTCCAATGAGTGTTGAGGAATGCAGTGGATATCGTTATGTTCTTACTTCACAGATGATTTGAGTAGATGCTGAGTGTATTTACTTGATGAAACACAAGTCTGAATTATTGAAAGGTTCAAGTGATTTCAGAGTGAAGTTGAAGATCGTCGTGACAAGAGGATAAAATGTCTATGATATGATCATAGAGATGAATATCTGAGTTACGAGTTTGGCACACAATTAAGACATTGTGGAAAGTGTTTCACAATTAATACCGCCTGGAACACCATAGTGTGATGGTGTGTCCGAACATCATAACTGCACCCTATTGGATATGGTGCATACCATGATGTCTCTTATCGAATTACCACTATCGTTTATGGGTTAGGCATTAGACACAACCGCATTCACTTTAAATAGGGCACCACGAGATTCCGTTGAGATGACACCGTATGAACTATGGTTTAGATAAACCTAAGCTGTCGTTTCTTAAAAGTTTGGGGCTGCGACGCTTATGTGGAAAAGTTTCAGGCTGATAAGCTCGAACCCAAAGCGGATAAATGCATCTTCATAGAATGCCCAAAACAGTTGGGTATACCTCCTATTTCAGATCCGGAAGCAAAGTAATTGTTTCTAAGAAACAGGTCCTTTCTCGAGGAAAAGTTTCTCTCGAAAGAATTGAGTGGGAGGATGGTGGAGACTTGATGAGGTTATTGAACCGTCACTTCAACTAGTGTGTAGCAGGGCACAAGAAGTTGTTCCTGTGGCACCTACACCAATTGAAGTGGAAGCTTATGAGAGTGATCATGAAACTTCGGATCAAGTCACTACCAAACGTCGTAGGTCGACAAGGATGCGTACTACTTCAGAGTGGTATGTAATCCTGTCTTGGAAGTCATGTTGCTAGACAACAATGAACCTACGAGTTATGGAGAAGCGATGGTGGGCCCAGATTCCGACGAATTGCTCGAGGCCATAAAATCCGAGAGAGGATCCATGTATAAAACAAAGTATAGACTTTGGAAGAACTACTTGATGGTCGTAAGGCTGTTGGGTACAGATGGATTTTAAAGGGAAAACGGACAATGATGGTAAGTATCACCATTAAGAAAGCTCGACTTGTCGTTAAGATGTTTTCTGACAAGTTCAAGGAGTTGACTACGATGAGACTTTCTCACTCGTAGCGATGCTAAGAGTCTGTTGGAATTATATTAGTAGTTACTGCATTATTTATGAAATCTTGCAGATAGGATGTCAAAACATTGTTTCCTCGACGATTTTCTTGAGGAAAGGTTGTATGTGATACAACCAGAAGGTTTTGTCAATCCTGAAAGATGCTAACAAGTATGCAAAGATCCAGCAATCCTTCTAAGGACTGGAGTAAGCATCTCGGAGTTGGAATGTATGCTTTGATGAGATGATCAAAGATTTTGGGTTTTTACAAAGTTTATGAGAAACTTGTATTTCCAAAGAAGTGAGTGGGAGCACTATAGAATTTTTTGATGAGTATATGTTGTTAACATATTGTTGATCAGAAATGATGTAGAATTTCTGGAAAGCAAACAAGGTTATTTGAAAAGTGTTTTTCAATGGAAAACCTGGATTAAGCTACTTGAACATTGAGCATCAAGATCTATAAGGATAGATCAAAAAACGCTTAATAGTACTTTCAAATGAATACATACCGTGACAAGATTTTGAAGGAGTTCAAAATAGATTAGCAAAGAAGGAGTTCTTGGCTATGTTACAAGGTGTGAGTATTGAGTAAGACTCAAGACCTGACCACGGCAGAAGAGAGAGAAAGGACGAAGGTCGTCCCCTATGCTTTAGACGTAGGCTCTACAGTATGCTATGCTGTGTACCGCACCTGAAGTGTGCCTTGCCATGAGTCAGTCAAGGGGTACAAGAGTGATCCAGGAATGGATCACATGACAGCGGTCGAACTTATCCTTAGTAACTAGTGGACTAAGGAATTTTCTTGATTATGGAGGTGGTAAAAGAGTTCGTCGTAAAGGGTTACGTCGATGCAAACTTTGACACTAATCCGGATGACTCTGAGTAGTAAACCGGATTCGTATAGTAGAGCAGTTATTTGGAATAGCTCCAAGTAGCGCGTGGTAGCTGCATCTACAAGATGACATAGAGATTTGTAAAGCACACACGGATCTGGAAGGTTCAGACCCGTTGACTAAAAACCTCTCTCACAAGCGAGATATGAACAAACCCCATGGGTGTTGGATTCATTACAATCACATAGTGATGTGAACTAGATTATTGACTCTAGTGCAAGTGGGAGACTGTTGGAAGTATGCCCTAGAGGGAATAATAAAATGGTTATTATTGTATTTCCTTGTTCATGATAATTGTCTATTGTTCATGCTATAATTGTATTAACTGGAAACCGTAATACGTGTGTGAATACATAGACCACAACATGTCCCTAGTAAGCCTCTAGTTGACTAGTTCATTGATCAATAGATGGTTCTGGTTTCCTGACCATGGACATTGGATGTCATTGATAACGGGATCACATCATTAGGAGAATGATGTGATGGACAAGACCCAATCCTAAGCATAGCACAAGATCGTGTAGTTCGTTTGCTAAGAGCTTTTCTAATGTCAAGCATCATTTCCTTAGACCATGAGATTGTGCAACTCCCAGATACCGTAGGAATGCTTTGGGTGTACCAAACGTCACAACGTAACTGGGTGGCTATAAAGGTACACTACAGGTATCTCCGAAAGTGTCTGTTGGGTTGGTACGAATCGAGACTGGGATTTGTCACTCCGTATGACGGAGAGGTATCTCTGGGCCCACTCGGTGATGCATCATCATAATGAGCTCAATGTGACTAAGTAGTTAGTCACGGGATCATGCATTACGGAACGAGTAAAGTGACTTGCCGGTAACGAGATTGAACGAGGTATTGGGATACCGGCGATCGAATCTCGGGCAAGTAACATACCGATTGACAAAGGGAATTGTATACGGGATTGATTGAATCCCCAACATCGTGGTTCATCCAATGAGATCCTCGTGGAACATGTGGGAGCCAACATGGGTATCTAGATCCCGCTGTTGGTTATTGGCCGGAGAACGTCTCGGTCATGTCTGCATGGTTCCCGAACCCGTAGGGTCTACACACTTAAGGTTCGATGACGCTAGGGTCATAGGGAATAGATATACGTGGTTACCGAATGTTGTTCGGAGTCCTGGATGAGATCCCGGATGTCACGAGGTGTTCCGGAATGGTCCGGAGGTAAAGAATAATATATAGGAAGTGAGGTTTTGGCCACCGGAAGAGTTTCGGGCGTCACCGGTAATGTACCGGGACCACCGGAGGGTTCTGGGGGTCTACCGGGAGGGGCCACCAACCCCGGAGGCCTGCGTGGGCCAAGTGTGGGAAGGGAACAGCCCCTAGGTGGGCTGGTGCGCCCCCCACAAGAGGCCCAAGGCGCAGGGAAGGGGGGAAGGGGGCAAACCCTAGGCACAGATGGGCCTAAGGCCCACCCTAGGGCGCGCCCCCCTCTCTCCCCCTCTTGGCCGCCCCCTCCATCCAATCTAGGGCTGGCCGCCACCCCTAGGGGTGGGAACCCTAGAGGGGGCGCACCCTCCTCCCCTCCTCCTATAAATAGTAGGGGTTTTGGGGCTGCAGAAGACACGAGTCTCCCTCTCTCTTGGCGCAGCCCTACCCCTCTCCCTCCTCGTCTCTCGCAGTGCTTGGCGAAGCCCTGCTAGAGTGCCACGCTCCTCCACCACCACCACGCCGTCGTGCTGCTGCTGGACGGAGTCTTCCCCAACCTCTCCCTCTCCCTTGCTGGATCAAGGCGCGGGAGAAGTCACCGGGCTGCATGTGTGTTGAACGCGGACGCACCGTTTTTCGGTGCTTAGATTGGATTCGACCGCGATCTGAATCGCTTCGTGTACGACTCCACCGACCGCGTTCTTGCAACGCTTCCGCATCGCGATCTTCAAGGGTATGAAGATGCACTCCCCTCTCTCTCGTTGCTAGTTAATCCATAGATTGATCTTGGTGATGCATAGAAAATTTTGAATTTCTGCTACGTTCCCCAACAGCAGTGTCACCTACGACCATTAGCGATGGCCTAGAAGTAAGCAGTGTTGGCGTCCCCAAACATCACCCAATTCATAGAGCCACGCTGGCGCCAAAATTCCTCCTCCTTGGAGTAGATCTCCATGAGAGAGTCTTCCAAATTGTACCTATGAGCCCATTCCTCCGCGGAGATCCCAGCAATATCTGCACGTAGATCCAGGGCCCGGATCTCCTCGAGGAGGGAGGCCTTCTGGATCCGACGATCCCTCCCAATGTTAGCACCCCAACCCTTCATGAACTGCCTGGAGCACTTGGACAGGTGGTGCCACTCGTCCAGGATCGACATCTTCCTATGGGGCTCGGCAAGTGCCGAGACCCAGTGAGCCTGGATGGCAGCCACAAAGCCTGGTTGCCGGAGCCAGAAAGCTTCGAAACGGAACCGCGGAGGAGGGCGTGGTCTCTCATCCCTAGATGATAAGAGAAGCAGAACATGATCGGACCCGATGCGTGTGATAGCCTGGAGAGAAACCAAAGGGAATCGAAGTTCCCAGTCTGGGGAGACAAACACACGGTCCAGCACACTAAGGGTCAGGGAAACTTGTTTATTGGTCCAGGTAAATCATGCCCCGACCCTGTCCAGCTCAAGGAGTCCTAGGTCCACAACCCAGTCGTTGAAGCGACAAATTTCCACAAGGTCAACACGCGAGTTGCTTTTCCTCAGGAGAGCAGAGGAGGTTGAAATCTCCCCCTACTACCACGGGAAGGGTCGCGGATGTGATCTTGGTATGGAGTTCGGCCAAGAAAGCAGCCGAGCGACTATGATCGGCGGGGTCGTAAACCACAATGATCTCCCACTTGAAGTTCATATCACGCTCCCACACCTCCATGCTAACGAAGTGGGATCCACGGTCCATGGAGCCCACCTCAAAGGTGGCATCCTTTACACCTAGAAGGATGCCACCAGAGTGACCCGTCACTCCACTAGATGGCAGCCAGTGCCATGCGAAAAGATGTCTACTAAGGCGCTCCAGTTCTACGGGAGAGAACTCAGTGCACATAGTTTCTTGGATTGCTACCACATCTATGGATTCATCGCGCATGTATTCAATGAGCTGCCTGCGGCGGCCATCATGACCGAAGCCCCGCAGGTTCCAAAATAACGCGCGCATGATCACTCGCCTAACGGGTCCTCCCGGGACCCTACAGTAGTCGTAGAACTAAGGGCACGACGCAACTGGGCAGTACGTGAACGAGTCCGACCACGGATCTCACTCGGGTCATCCGCAAGACGGCCCCGACCCCTAGCCTGTCGAGGCGTAGGGGGTGGGACCTCCGCAGCTGCTGCCACCTCGCGAGCCCTAGTGGCCGCGAGGTGGCCCTCCAGTACCTCCTTAGCCTGGAGGGACGCTAGCTGCAACAAAACCGGGCCCTTCTCGCCACGGAAGACTATAGCCGAATCGGCTGCGACCTTGGCCAGATGACCAAGTGGGACACCAGCAAGAGCGGAAAAGGAATTGTCGCAAAGATCATCAGAATCAGAACACGGAGCCTGAGAGTCGGACGGACCTGTATCAAGGTTGCAGATGGCGGCACAACGGGAGGCCTTCTCCACCGCGATCGGCGAAGCCTCGGTCAGCCGCGGAGCCGCCTCGAGCCGGGCACTCTTTCGGGCAGACGAGGCCGGAATAGAGGCCGAGCGGTGGCGGCCCCGGGACTTGGGAGGCCTGGACGACGTGGGAGAGAAGGTAGCCACGGGGCCGGACTCCAGAAGCGCCGGCGCCGGGGGGTCCTCCCGGACAGGCATCGGAGACACGAGCCGTAGGGAGGACGGGGGCCGGACATCCATGCTACCCCGGCTGTCTCCGCTCCCTTCCTCCTCAGACAAGGATAGCGGCGGGAGGAGGAAGGGAGGGGGGAGGGTGGCTCCCAGAGTAAGGGTGGCAGCCTCGTCGGGCATGGTTGCAATGGCCTCGATGTCCTCGGACTCGTCCCCTGGGCAGGCGTCGTGGGATCCAACCCCGGGGTAGGCGTCGTGGGAACCAAGCCTAAAGCAGTGGGCAGACGAGGGGTGGGAGGAACCGGCTGGGGGGATCGTCCCCAGGGTTAGTCGAGTCGTCGTCGGAGGCCTCGGAGCGGGGTGAACGACTGCGGGGGCAACGGGGTTAGCCGTGCGGGGCAGCCCTCCCGCCAGGTCCCGCCTCGGGATCAACACCCCCTCCGTCATCCGGGCTGAGGGGATCGGTGGGAGTCCCACCCTCAACCGAGATGCGCAAGTCGTACCCGACATCATTGAAGAACATCATGATCGTCGTCTTGAGCTTGGCAGGGTTTGGAGACTTGATCTGCACACGCACAGCAGGGCCCTTGGGCAGAGAAGCGGCGTCGACCGCCACAAACTTGCCCAATAAACGGGATAGGCCCCACATGACATCCTCGTCCCTAGCCGGTGGTGGGAGCCCACAGATCCGCACGCACACCATGGACAGGGTGGCCACCGCAAGCGGGTCCAATGACGGGGCAGAGATGCAGACAGAGAGCTGGTTGAGGGCGAGTGTGAGTGTGGCGCTGTGGGTGCCGTAGCGAAGACTGACCGGGTCGGGGAAGACTGCAGTGAACTCTCGGTTTGAGATCGGGGTCACCTCCCAATCCCAGTCCGGGTTGAACAGGTGGCGAAGCTCCTCGGAGATGATGGCCGGAGACGCCGTCTTACCATCCAGGACCGAGATGAGTGCGGCCATGGGTGGGGTGGCCCGGGCCTCGAGGAGGTCCATCTGGAAGAAGCCCAGGTCGCCGAGCGCATAACCAAATAGCCCAAGCACCCCAATAGGCTGGTGGTCGGGGCAGAGTGCGACGGGTGGTCCGTCCTCTTGCAATGGAAGCAGGCCGGAGGCTGAGTGCAATCCACCTGGCAGTGCCCGGTCACCCCACAGCTGAAGCACGTGGCCACAGCCGCCGCCGACGGGGGGGGGGGGGAGCCGCAACCGGGGGGTGGGTAACCGAGGAAGCCGGGCCACCTAGCTGGGTATGAGCTCCACGCTTCTTCTTCTTCTTCTTGGCAAAAGCCCCACGGCCATTGCCGTTATTGTTGTTGTTGGGGCCGGCCGGGGGGAACTGAGCTTGGCGCCGGGGCGGGTCGTAGCGGCGGGGGCGGGGGGGAGGGAGGCCTCCGAGCTTCCAGAGCGAGGAGGCGAGCGGGAACGGCGAGAGGAGGAGCGGCGGTCCCGATCCCGGCCGTGGCCTCGCCACGACATCGAGGAGCGCTCCCGGGGGCGGGCAAACCGCCAATCGGCGCCGTCGGTCGCCACCGGGTCTTTGCCGCGGAGCATGGTCTCCCAGAGTTCGGCTCGCGCCGCGAGCCCTCCGGCGACGGCCGCGAGGAAGCATCCCGGCCCGACGCGCGGCGCTTGGGGCGCGGTTCCCCGACGCCGGCCTCACGAGCCATCAGGGACGGCCGGGAGGGGACGGGAGAGGGGCCGCACGGCGAGGGGGCTGGGGGGCGGGCGGGGGGAGATGGCGGCGGGGGGAGGAGGACGAGACGAGGACGAGGAGGCAACGCTCGGGCCGGGAGAGGGGAGTAAACCCCTCGACCCAGACTGGGCTGGCCCAACAGCCGCAGACCTAGAGGAGGAGGGGAGATCCCCCGACGCGGCCGACCCACATGGCCCACGTCGGCCCAGCCCATGGGAGGAGGGAAGGGTTTCCCTGGCCACCGGAGGCGCGCTCTATGCATCGCCGGATGGACGGAAAGCACGGAACTTCAGGCCGCCACACGACCCACCGGACGGAGCCGAGGGTGGGAGAGCCATGGCCAGCGGCGGAGGCAGTCGATCCCCGAGGTTGCGCCGCCAGGAGACCGCCGCCGTCCCGAGATCCGCACGTCCGGCCATCCCCCCAGGACAAGGCCCGGGCCCAACGACCCCGACGACCAGCACCGCGGCCGGCGATGAGGTGAGGTGGGGAAGGTGGTGCAGCGGGGTGGAGCGAGCCACGCTGCAAGGGACGAGGGAGGGAAGGGGGGAGGAATCGGTCGGGAGCGCAGCGGGGAGGGAGCCGGCAACAGCCTTGGAGAGACGGCCACCAAAGCATCGAGGAGGACGGGAAGCGCCGGCCACGGCTGCCGCTGCATCGGCAAGGTCCTCCTCCGCCGCCACATCGGCCCATCGCAAGCCGCCCATGCGAGCCGGGGCGAGGCGAGGTGCGGGAGACGGCGGGGGCGGGGGCGGGGAAGGCAGGGGAGGCCGCGCCGGGAACAACGGCGTCGAGGGTGCCGCAGTCACCGGAGAGCTACCGCGCGAGGTCGCCCATCCCAGCGTCTCCTCGCCAGCCTTATTCGGTGCATCTAGCACCAAATAGTTACTATAATGCACATATTTGCATGTCGATTTAGCCCTTGCCCATTCTTCAAGTGAAGAATTTGATGATGGAAGCGGTACAGTCTTTGAAGAAATTGATTTGAAGACTGAAAGCTTGAAAACTTTGTTTTCGTAGTTTCTTTTCATCTTATTTGAGTTATAAGAAAAACCATACTGTTAAAGGGGTCTGGTACAACAGAACATAAAATATTGTTTGCTTCCTCTCTAAGTAGTTACACCAAGACGGAACGCGTGTGGAATCCTAACCCTGGATCTCTGGGACTATGGGTTCTTTCCGTCGAGACCAGCACGTATGCACAACTAGCAGTAGCACTTTGTTTCTGGAGAAGATACCTAGTCCGTACACGTATGAGGAGTTGGATCGATCTTGGGTGTGTTTGGTTACTTTCTCCACCGGGCCTGGCTAGGAGAGCAAAAACGAGCCAGGCTTAGCAGGGCCTGGGTAAGGAAAAATAAGGCCAAAAACGTAGATGACAAGTTGATTGGTTGCCTGCATTAGGGGTCTTGTCACCGAGATGCAATTTTCACCCGGCATTTGGTTGCATACATGCATATGATTACCAGCGTTAACAACAAAACTTAATAGCCATCAGGTTGGGCTTGACATTTCATCCAACACTTTGAGCGCGCCGGAGCTTCCACTGTCCATCATGCCCACCACCAGCTCCTGGCGACCATGGACGCGCCCGACTCGCCGCCGTGGCCGTGGACGCGCCCGGCTTGCCGCGGTCGTGGACGAGCTTGAGCACACCGTTCTAGAGGATCTAGCGATGAGGGCCGTCCTCTTTTGGCAATTGTTCAGCCGAACACACACACCTCACGCACATGATGCACTCGGCCATGGCCATGGCCATGGCTAGCAACAACGGTGCGCAGTGAGCAACAGCGGCGCATAGTGAGAAGGTAGCAGCGGCATCTGCAGTAGCTTGCAAAGAGCAGCAGCGGGAGCAGCTTGCAAGGCATCGCAGCGGGCAGCACTAGCGAGCAACAACAGCGCAGTAGCAGGCATGCAGACATCATCTGCTCGCTGCGCGGGGCCAACCTGGCCAGGTGGACGCCGCCGTGGAGCAAGCGCGGGAGGCCGATGGAGGAGGCGAGGGAGTTGTCTTGGCCAGCCATGGCGCGGGGGAAGCGCTCACGCCGCCGCTCTCTGGCATCGTCATCCGCAACAGGGGGAAGGCGAGGTGCGTCCGGTCCAGCCCAGCCTCGCCGCTGGACTACAGCACCGGCTCCGCCTCCCTCCGCTCCGGCGCGTCCACCAGCGGCGGGCGAGGACGACACCTTCTGCTCGCCATGGCACCACCGCGCGGCCACCGCGCCGACGATGACGAAGGTGCCTGCCGCCGCCCCCTGCTTTGCTTTGGGTGGATCTGCTCTCCCCTGCTCCCATGGCGGATGGGATCGCACTGGAGTGGAGTAGAGGGAGAGAGGGGGGATTGAGGATTAGGGAGAGAGAGAGGGATTAACTCGAGACACACGTCTCCAGAGAGCCACCCATGTGCGCCTCGAAGCATCGCTCAGGCCTGGCTCTTGTGAAACTGCCGATTCGGCCGTCCAGGCCCAGGGGTGCTTTAAGAACCATGCTATGTGGGCTGAATAGTGTATGCAGGCAACCAAACAACCGAGGTCCAAAAAGATGCTGCACCGCGCGAGCCTGGTTGGGCTCGATGCGGGCAACCAAACACACCCCTTATGTCTAGCTAGCTTGGCACACTAGCCAGATAAGGGTGTGTTTTGTTTGAGCCCACACTAGTTTGCTTGGCACGCTAGCTTGGTCATCGCCTAATCGAGGGATCTCGGCGCCTCAGTAGCCGCATGCCAGTGACAAGTAGGTCATTGTAGATCGAGTTGTTTGGACCGCTGCCGCCGCCAGCGACTGTTGGTGTGCGAGTTTTTTTCTGTGAAACTATGTGGATGATCTGACGAGGGTTATCCTTTCACCATGTTGTACCCTAGCAAAGAACGCGAGGGTTTGCTGTCCTACGATCGGCTACCAACCGAGAGTTTCTCTTTTGGCATTCGAGGACAGCTGCTACCTGTTGGAGTTTGCTGGTCTTGATGATCTGACGAGGAGGCTTCTCTACGGACTTGTTGTCCCCTAGCAAGAATAGCTAGGGTTTGCAAGTGTGTTTTTTAGCTGTAATACTAGAGTTGAGACGAAGTAACAAATTTGTAGCAGTTTGAATATAATGATCAAGGCACTATCGAATACTTATCTGGGATTACCATCCACTGTGCGTTTAGATAGGACAAATTGTTTCCATTTTTGGTGGTTCGAGTTATGAAAAGAATTATGGGATGGAAGGAAAGGCAACTTTCAACATGAGGAAAGGAAGGGCTACTCAAAATTGTATAGGCTATACCACCTTATGCAATGTCGGTTTTCAAAATTCTAAAACAAATTTGTAAAGTAATTACAGACACGACGTCGCATTATTGGTGGGGTGACAGTGACAATCGGAGGAGAATGCACTGGTTTGCATGGTGGAAGTTGTGTGTGCCAAAGAAAGAAGGTGGAATGTGATTTAGAGATATTCATTGTTTTAACCTAGCCTTGCTTGCCAAACAGGCCTGGAGATTAATTGATAATCCGGATTCCCTTTGTTCCTGTGTTCTCAAAGCCAAATAATATCCAGATTATGATATTTTGAAGGCAACTCTGAAAAAGAGAGCCTCATTCACATGGCAAAGTATTATAACAGGGCTGCAAACACTGAAAAGAGGTCATATATGAAGGATCGGTGATGGTAATCGAATCAATGTTTGGGATGATGAATTGACCCCTAACTCACCTACCAGGAAAGTGATCACGCCTCGTGGAGGCAATTTACTATCAAAAGTAAGTGATTTCATTGACCATGTTATGGGTCTTTGGGATGAAGAGTTGGTTTCTCAGTGGCGCGGATCCTTTCGATTCTTTTGCCTGAATTTGTTATGTTGGACTTCGTAGCATGGAACTTGCGCAAAAACCGAAGATTCTTAGTGAGATCGACATACTCTGCGAAGTGGCAAAACCAATATGGACATAAAATATCAGGAGAAAACACAGTTAGACCACGAATTTCACCAATATGGGGGACGATATGTAGTTTAAGTTGTCATGCCAAGGTTAAATTTTTTCCTCTAGTGAACTTTGTTAGGACCGCTACCATGTCGGATGAGTTTGATTAACTGGCATATAAAATTCAGCAGATAATGTCCTACATCCGATATAGGAGCTGAGGATACCAAGCACCTGTTATTCACTTGTGCAAAAGCTAAAGAGGTACGACGGCTACTTGGTTTGGACTTTGCCATTGATAAAGCATGTGATGTGGATCATGCGGGAGAAGTTGTGCTAGAATATTTATTGTTACAACCAGCTGAAAAATGTGTGGTCCTTGGTTTGAGAAATTCAACGGAAACAATTGCTATTGGTTCCTTGTATTTATGGTGGGAGAGGAGAAAGTTAGTGCATAATGAAAAGGTCCAGGAACCTAAGTTCATAGCAATGGCATTCAGAACTTTGGTTTCTAACTATACTATGGCGAATGATGCAAAGGCGATGATCAAACGACATGGTTGAAAAAGACCAAGGAGCAACTATGTGAAGCTAAATATGGATGTGGTCTTTGACCCATACTTACTCAAGGGCTCGTATGGCGCTGTCATTAGAGACTTGAATGGCAGATTTTTTGTGGCAGGAAATGCGGAAATTGATTGATGCAGACATGCGCTTATGGCCGAGGCACTGGCGTTACGGTTTGGTCTCAATTTGGCAACTACAGTCGGGTGTAACCACATAGAGGTAAACTTAGACAACGTCGAGGTGACAGAGACAATGAAGAATGGAGATCGCTCTTTCACCTTGCGTGTGATTCCTCGCATATTGTTTTTGAGCATGCTCCTAGAGAGACTAATTGTCCTGTCCATGATTTAGCCAAACTAGCTAAAAGTAAGGTGGGTGTGGGGTGGATAAAAGATCCACTCGTAGAGATTGTTGATACTCTTGTAAAAGATAATATGGTAATCACCTTGCAATAAAGATTATTTTGATGTGAAAAAAGATAGCATTTTCTATTGAAAGAACACACCATCGATTTCTCATAGATTTTAAAAATATCCAAAATTGGTAAATCTTCAGTCATTTGAAAAAATCACGAAATTTTTTGTGAGAAAACTGCTGATCTATTCATCTTCAATCATGACAGTACAATGAACACCAGAAATAATAAAAATTACATCCAGATTCATAGATCATCTAGCGACGACTACAAGCACTGAAGCGAGCCGAAGGCGTGCCCCAGTCATTGCCCCTCCATCGTCGGAGCCGGGCAAAACTTGTTGTAGTAGACAGTCGGGAAGTCGTCGTGTTAAGGCCCGTAAGACCAACGCACAGAACAGCAACCGCCACCGATAAAGAGTAGGGTAGATCAGAAGGATCCAAGCTGAAGACACATGAACATAGACGAAATATGATCAGATTTGAGCAGATCCACCAAAGAAAGGTCCATCGGAGACACACCTCCACACGCCTACCGACGATGCTAGCCGCACCACCGGAACGGGTACTAGACAGGGAGAACCTTATTCCATCTTTAGGGAGCCGATGCCGTCTCATCATCACGTGTAGGACACAAACCCTAACAAATCTCAAAAAAATTATCTAAGAAAAGAATCCACCGCGCCCACATGGCCCTAAGGCCACCGAAGATGAGGCGGACCGGCGGTGGCGCCGGCGGGAGACGATGGAACCCTATGCTTTTGGGGGAGAGGAGCCAGAAGGGAAAATCACGAATTTGAAATAACGATCATAGATTTGAACAATTATTCACAAATACAAAATAATGAATTAAAACATGTTCATATTGAATAATTTCGATCATAGATTTTAACAATTTGACAAATGCTTGAAAATTTCAACTAAAAATCACAAGTTTTGTAAAAAATGATTTCTAAAACATAAAGGAAAGACAAAAACAAACAAAATTGAATAAAAGCAACAAGAATAGAAGCAGAAACAAGAGAAACTAGGATGAACCTTCTAAAAGGTTTGAAAACACGATGAAGGAGAGAGCTGGTCAAGTTAGGAACTAGCGTTGGTGGAAGTAGCCAAGTAGGTGTGCGGTGACTATATATCGCGTTAAGCAAGACGAAACGATCTATTGTGTCGAACTGTACAGTAACATATAGAGCAATGCACCATCCTTCCATTTTCAAACCGGAAAGACTACAGGTTCAGTGATCGAAGGAGGAGGCTCTTCGTTGCATCGAAACAACACTTAAAAGAAATAGGAAGAGGAAAGGAAACTCGCCGGGGGAATTCGAACCTTGCTCTACTAGTTGATTGCACGGGTTGTTTGCCACTAGGATAGAAGCGCGGTCATGCTAAACTAGTAGGTCGGGCCTACTTAATTCGAATTGAGTGGGGTTTCCACTATTTCTTCTCCGTTTCTTCCAAGTTTTTTTTGTTTTGTTTTTCTTTTATTTTTTCACCGATTTTTCTCTGTTGTCATTTTTTTTCTTTTCTTTTTTTGTTTTCTTTAGGTTTCCTTTATTACTTTCTTGCTTTTCACTAGGTTTTTCCTTTTTCTTTTCTTATTTCCTCCGTTTGGTTCTTTCTTTCTCGTTTTTCATCGGGTTTTTTGTTTTCTTGGTTTCTTCTGGTTTTCTTATTTCTTCTTCATTTTTCTGTTTTTCTTTTGATTTTTCATCGTTTCTTTTGGTTACATTCTACTTTTTCGTATATGTAAACAACATTTTTCTAATACATGTTTAACATTTAACCAATACAAATTTACCATTTTTTAATACATGGTCAACATTTTTTCTAATACACATTTTAAACATTTTCTAAATACTTGATTAATATTTTTCAAATACAAGACTAATTTTTTTAATAATTGGACAACAGTTTTTCTATACACACTTTTTTTTTATGTTTTCTCACATGCTTGACTAACAATTTTCAAAAAACAAGATTCAATAATTTTTGAATAGATGTCAACATTTTTTCTATACACATTTAGCATTTTTCAAACGCTTGATTTACATTATTCAAACAATTGTTCAACATTTGTTCAAATGCTTGCATAACATTTTATATACATGATCAGTTTTTTTCATCATTTTTAATACATGATCAACATTTTTTCTATAGACATTTTACATTTCCAAAATACTTTTTAAACATTTTTTAAATACTTGTTTAACTTTTTTAAAATTCTTGATTAACATTTTTATATACATGATAGAAAATCATTATTTTTAATAAATAATCAACAATTTTTCTATACATGTTTAACATTTTCCAATAGCTTGATTAACATTTTCAAATACTTTTTCAACATTTTCCGAATGCATACTTAACATAATTCTAAATACTTGTTGAATATTTTTTCAAAATTTTTCAACATTTTTAAAATATTTGTTCAATATTTTCCGAATTATTGTTCAACTTTTGTCAAATACCTATTCACCATTTTTTCAAATACTTGTTGAACATTTTTTGAATGCTTGATTAAAAAAATCCAAATACTTGTTCAACATTTTTAAAATACTTATACAATATTTTCCAAAAAAGTTATCTATATATATATATATATATATATATATATAATATTTTGAAGTGTAAATAAAAGTACAAACATAAAGCAAAAAAACGAAAATAGAAAACGTAAAAGAAAAACAGGTTGTGCCCACCCGCGCGCGTGGGCAGGCCCACCTCGCTCTCCCCCCTCCAGCGAGTCAGAAGTTATACTTGCTTATGGCGAGATATAGTGGCCCCGTAGTAGGTGTCCCTTATGTACCCAAACAACTCTATTTCGATCCCCTAAAGAGACTATGTGGGTCTCCTTGGGGTAGTCAATCAACATATATGGTTGTTTTCTTGTCTTTTTTAAAGATCTCAAATCAAATAATTATTCTATTTACTTATATAATCTGGTTAATGATAAGAAAATGTTTATGTTTCTAAAAAGTGTTTAGTATTGCACATAACATGCAGCTAGAAAAATGTTTCCTATTTTAAAAAATCATGCACTTGATGTCAAAACTGTATTCACAAGTTAAAATATATTTATGTAAATTTAAAAATGTCATATATTTTTGTAAAACATGTAATTAATAAAATGTTCATATAATTTTTTGAAAGTGTTACCCTATTTTCTCGTATAATAATGTAATATTAAAACTGATCATATACTTTACAACATGTTTGTGTATTCATTAAAAATGCTGACATTATAAAAAAGGACAGTAGAAAAATAGAAAAGGAAAATAAAAGCAAATGTAGAATAGGGGAGACAAGCAGAGAAATACATCAAAAATAGGACACAAAACTGATGTACCGCATGGACAACTACATCCCTCAAACAAAATCTCATATAAAAAACAAAAAAATCACATCCCCAAGAAAACACGCAAACTCTCTAACCCACTCTAGCTCGCCCAAAATGTGATTCCTAAGAGCATCTCCATACCTTCCCCTAAAATTCTTTAATCCTTCAAAAAATCGTTAGAGAATTAAGCCCTAGCTAGCCTTCCCACACCTATAATCCCTCAAAAGTTCAAGGAGAACCTCCTCAAACCCACTTTCCCTACTCAATAGAAGTATAAAACTGGCAATCTCCTCAAATTTTCCCTCCTCTACTGGCACGATGGTCGCTTGCTATGATATTCCTAATTATTAAGTAAAAAAATAGGATATTGCATTAAGAAAACTGGTATAATATTGATAATATATTATTTTTATCTCCTCCTCTTCATCGAGACAACTATAAGCAACTATGTTTTTACCATTAGTGACAATAACATAGTGAAGGTCTTTTTATCTTTCTGTCACTTAGATAGGCTACTTGCAAATTTAAACCCAGCATACACAACTTCCTCTTCTAGATCATTCATCTCAAAATGGCCAATGCAAAGAGTAATAAATCAGAGAGCATATATGTCCATATCACGTAAAACGAACTCGTATGAATTCAAAATAAAGCAAATATAAATCTGATCATAAAGTGACAATTAATTAAACCAGAAAAAACCCACCATTTATAATATCAGATGGATTACAATCATGTTAGACTTCTGATGTGATCATTCTATTGAAGAACAAAGAAGAGATGATGACATCTAGCTAGTGTTAAGGACTCATAGTCCAAGGAGGACTACCTATACATGGACATGTTGACAACAAGGTTGATGAGGATAGCTCCAACGATGGTTTCCCCCTCGTGTAGTATACAAAAAATTCCTCCAGATTGGATCATCGTGGAATAGGAGGTGGCATCGGCGTAAAATATCCTTGATAAATAATTTATGGGTTAGAGTTTATAAAGGCATGGGTGCTCAGGTGAAAAGCAGTTCCATGGGGCCCACGCGCCCCCTCGTCACACCCTAGCCCCAGGCCGCTAGCTAGGGACCAGGGAGCTCCCCCTAGTGACCCCAAATGCCTCTGGCTTTGTCTTGATCTAGATCCTCACGACATATTTTTTTCTAATTTTTTCCTGTGCATGTGGTGCTTTTATAGAAAGTACAAAAACATGCAGAAAACAACAATGCACACTGGTTGATATAAAATTGTGACAAAACTATGCAATAATGATTTAAAAGTAGCATGAATATATAATAAATTATATATCCATATTAGAATTATTACATTTTATGGCTCTCCATATGATGGGGGCAAAGAAGAGTTTATTTGCAAACTTCATGCTCTTGTGATAGAAGAAGGGCAAGTGTAGTGGTGTAGTGGATCGCGAGTGGTGTGACAAGTTTAACTGTTGGGTTGAAATTTGGAGCCTACTAGATATTAAAATGTCTAATAGACAATACACTTGGGCTGATAATTAGAGTGACCTGATCGTGTCTACTATGGTTATGCTCTTTTGTAATACCGAATTAGATGGAATTTTCCCCTTGTCTTCATCCATACCTCTGCTTAAGATTGGTATTGATCCCACTCCTATCATTTGGGATTCTAGAGTTTGAACAAATCCTAGACCTGATACCTGTAGATTTGAGAAATGGTGGCTGTTGAGGGTAGATTTCATACCTCTGATTGAGAAAAATTGGAATGAACATGATATATGGCAGGCCAAACTTACAAAAAATTAGGAAGGTCGCTAAAGCATGGAGTAAAAACATCACTGTTCAAGAAATCTTCCGATTTATCGCTACTCATGGGGTGACCGATAAGATTATGCCTTGTCTATACAGTCGATCGTTTGGGCCGATTTATCACTCTGACAAGCAATTTATCGGGAATCTACCGATAAATTGGGCCTATTACTAACATTATGTTTGCAAAAACTATCTTTATTTGTGTTTTGTGGACATTGTTTTGCAATATGAACTATTGTCCTATTTTGTTTGTCATTATAAGAGGATTCAAAAGCTAGGAATCAAGGTAACACTTCTTTCCAATATTGTTTTGGTGTTGAATATAACATATTTTAGTGTTGGCAACTTGGGATTTGCAAAAAATGACCGATTAATAGTCGACTGATAAATTCGATTAATCGACCGATTTCCGATTAATCTCTAATCCCCAGCAGACCGAGACACTAATGATAAGCGCAGACTGAGACGCTAACGATAAGCGGTATCCTCAACATTGGAAAACATAGAGGTTGATATTACAAAACTTAAGAAATGTTTGATGGAAGAGTATGATAAATTTGAGGTCAAATACAAAACTGCTGAACTCTACTAGAGAATAAGCTAGACTTAATTAAATCCATGTAAAAATACAAAGTATTTGGCTCAAGTAAGAAGTTAAAACAAAGCATAGATCTAGGGATAGAGACGTAAAAGGAGATAGGAATACATCATATTTTTAATGTTGTAGCTAATCAAAAGGAGGAGGAGAACTTCTATTCACCAACTAGAGTGTCTACGTCTTCTAGATTAGTGACATATACAATTGATATGTCATATGTGGCTACGTCTTCTATAAATTTTATTCTAGGTTTAAAACAAAAATAGTTTTGATCTTAACCATGATTTCCTCGGTAATGAAAGAGAAAGTGTCTCAAGAAGAAAATGATCTCCTTCGGGCTACTTTATCAGAACAACAAGTTCAAAAGGCTGCTTTGGCTCCTATATTGATGGAACTCCTAGACCTGATGGTCTATCCTTTTTTTACCAACACTTTTGGGATTCAATTAGAACTGAATTATTTGCTTTTCTCAGACTTCCATAAAGGAAAAATGGACATCTATGGGCTCAATTGTTTTTCATTACCCTGATCCCAAAATAGGAATATGTTGTTAATATGAAGAATTTTTGACCTATTAGTCCGCTTACCTACATCTTTAAAATCTTTACTAAGGTTTTGAATAATAAGCTTGCTCTCATTCTTCATAGACTGATAGCTGGTAACCAAACTACTTTTTTAAAGGTAGGTATATCATTGTGAGTGTAGCAACTGCTCATGGGGTGCGACACTCTATTCATTGTAGTCATGGAACTAGTTTAGTTTTCAATCTTCACTATGAGAAAGGTTTTGAAAGGGTAACCTAGAATTTTTTGTTGATCTAATATAAAAAAGGGGTGTTATCCCCAAATGGATGATATGGATCCACTAGATATTACTCATGGAGCGTGTGTGGTTATCAAGCCAAATTTTCATGTTGGTCAGTTGTTTATGACTGGCAAAGAACCGAGACAAAGGGACCCCCTCTCACCATTTTTGTTTAACTTAGTGGTTGATGTTTTGACCAACATGCTTAGCAAAGCTGCATTTCTGAGTTGGTCATGTGCCAGTGTCCCTCTATATGACCCGTCTTGTGTCTGTGCCTGCAATATGAGATAACACCATCATATTTCTTGAAAATAATCTAGCTACGGCTGAAACATAAAATGGGTCTTGACCTATTTTGAGAAGGTATCTATAATGAGAATCAATCATTCCAAAAGTGAAATAGTGCTAATTGGTACGAATCATGAGGAATACATCCCTTTTTGCTAGTGTTTTTGGTTGCCATGTGGGAAATTTTCCCGTTAAATACCAAGGTATCCCACTTAATTATGATAAGTTTAGGAGAGTGGGTGTCCAATTCTAATTGTTAAGGTCTGGAATAGAATAGTTGGGTGGAGTGGAAAACTTCTCTCTTACAGGGGAATGATCCCCATCCAAGCTTGTTTACCTAGCATCCTATATATCTGCTATCCTTTTTGAAATTCCCTAAGTGGACTTCAGATTTAGTTAATAACAAAATGGCTCACTTCTTATGGAATTAATTTAAGGGGCATAAAAAACTCCACTTTGCTAACCTAGGGATGAATTGCATGAAAAGCGGGTTTGGTGGGTGTCGGTGTCAAAACTGGCGGATCTCGGGTAGGGGGTCCCGAACTGTGCGTCTAAGGTCGATGGTAACAGGAGACAGGGGACACGATGTTTACCCAGGTTCGGGCCCTCTCTATGGAGGTAATACCCTACTTCCTGCTTGATTGGTCTTGATGAATATGAGTATTACAAGAGTTTATCTACCACGAGATCGTAATGGCTAAACCCTAGAAGTCTAGCCTGTATGACTATGGTAATGTCCCTCCTCCTCCGGACTAAGTCCTCCAGTTTATATAGACACCAGGAGGATCTAGGGTTACACAAGGTCGGTTACAAAGAAGGGAATCTACATATTTGCTTGCCAAGCTTGCCTTCCACGCCAAGGAGAGTCCCATCCGGACACGGGTGCAGTCTTCAGTCTTTGTGTCTTCACAGCCCATCAGTCCGGCCCATGGATAACAGGCTGGACGCCCGAGGACCCCTTAGTCCAGGACTCCCTCAGTAGCCCCTGAACCTGGCTTCAATGACAAGGTATCTGGCGCGTAGATCTGTCTTCGGCATTGCAAGGCGGGTTCCTCCTTCGAACTCCAAGATAGTCTTCGGACGTATTGAACGTGTCCGGACCTGTAATATAAGTTTTGTATACTTTCACAGAGGGATAATAATTTATATATCCAATCCACCGACAACTGTTCATAGCACGATGTACGTCACCGTCGGGACATTATTTTAAACCCGTTGTTAGCCCCGGGTTTCGAGGCGCGGCTTTATTGGCATGTCTTATCCAAGCTGAGATAGTCTCCCCTTATTAAGGGATTCTTATCAACACGAACGTGGGTAACCCAACCGTCTCTTGGGTACAACTCCTTGGGAATAGGCAAGTTTTAAGGCCCAGGAGGAGGCGTTCGATACAGTCTTTATAAAGGGGTGCAGACCCGTCTCTCTCTTCCACGCTTGCTTCTTCCTCAACCTTCGCTACCTCGGGTTCTAACACCCAAGTTTCGATCGCCACAATCCTCAGTCATGTCCGGATCCAGCCTCCATGGTCGGTGGGTGGCTTCTTCTGTTACAGAAGAGGATATTGCGAAGCTTAGGGCGGCAAGATATTTGACCGCGGAAATCCTCCATCGGCTCCCTGCTGAAGGACAGGTTATCCCTACCCCCAGATCCGGCGAGAGGGTCGTGTTTGTCTCCCACTTCCTCCGAGGGTTAGGATTCGCCCTTAATCCCTTTGTCCGTGGGCTCATGTTCTATTACGGGCTGGATATTCACGATCTGCCCCGAACTCTGTCCTTCTCATCTCGGCGTTCATCGTCACATGTGAGGCCTTCCTTCGGATTCCCCCACACTTTGGCTTGTGGCTCAAGACCTTCAATGTGAAGCCGCGGGTGATAGAGGGGAAGCAGGCAGAGTGTGGTGGTGCCACAGTGAGCAAGCTTAATAATGCTCTTTGGCTAAAAGGATCCTTCACAGAATCTTCTGACTTATGGCAGCGGGAGTGGTTCTATATCATCGAGCCCCATGGTTCCAAGTGGGCGGCTACTCCTGCGTTTCGATCCAGCCCTCCGATTCAGCTTGCATCATGGATTAATAAGGGGTTGGACTGGGGATCAATTGATGAGGTACAGACTCTTCAGAGCCGTATCAGGAGCCTCCTCGAGAGGGACATTGATCTTATCAATGTTATTCAAGTAATGCTGGTCCGTCGGACCTTGCCGTGCCAGAGGCGACCTCTCCGCATGTGGGAGTTTAATCCCGAAGGGCCGCGTACACTTCAACACTTCTTCTGCACTACGCACAAAGGGATGTGGAAATTATTCTTCGGAAAACGAAAGCAGTGGCCGAATACTACCGAAGACATCGGCCTTGACCGTAACCATCCGGACACCATGGTAAGTACCCGTCCGCCAAACACCTCATAATCAGGTATCCTGTGGTAAGACACTAAGCAAACCATCTCTTTCCAGGGCTGGATAAAGAAAGCGGAACAGATTAGGTGTCCGCCCCCTCTTCCCGAAGACTCAACGGACCCCGTGCTAACAAGGATGCTCGCACCGGCACCGTATCAGGCACCGGCGGAGGGGGCGAGGTGGAGAGTGGGAAGACCAGGGATGACCTTCGTTCCAGAGGTAAATCAGACACCGAGTCCGGGGAAATCGACATTTCTTCGCCCGAAGACAAAGGCGAAGGAGAAGAAAGCATCCCTTCTCCATACAAGAAGAAAAGGGCCGCCTCCGAAGGCTGGGAGGAACCGACTCCCAAGAGGGGCAAGATGCCATCGTCGGGCGGCTCGGGATTGGAAGGCGACGCCATTGAACAGCTCTGTTGTGAGAACAGGCCTTCGACCAAATCGTAAGTAAATTCAGGGTGCTTTAGTCACATCTCGTTCCTTTCCTGTTATCGGAGTGACACGTAATATTCACGTGTGCCTTAACAGTTCGGCGTAGAGTGTTCCTGAGCGATCCTCTTCTTCGGGAGATCTTCTCCCAGAGATGATGGAAAGCGAGACGCCTCCCCCGACCTCCTCGCCCAATAAGGTGGATGACTCCGAAGTGTCATCTCGGAGGGTTTTTCTTGATCAACAAGCGGCGCGGGGGATGAAGGAGGCAGTACCCGAAGGTGAACCTCCGATCGTCCGGGATTCGGGGGCCAACAATGAAGGCCCCGGACTATCCGGTTTTCAGCCAACGATGATTCTGGAGACGGGTGAACATGTTCCTTCAAAGGATGGTCGTGCTCCTACAGCGGCTTCCGGAGACCCGGCGGCGCCGGATATGTTGAGGGATATTGTGACGCCCCCGATTTGACCGTTCACTAATCATGCACGCAAATGTGTACGACCAAGATCAGGGACTCACGGGAAGATATCACAACACAACTCTAAAACATAAATAAGTCATACAAGCATCATAATACAAGCCAGGGGCCTCGAGGGCTCGAATACAAGTGCTCGATCACAGACGAGTCAGCGGAAGCAACAATATCTGAGTACAGACATAAGTTAAACAAGTTTGCCTTAAGAAGGCTAGCACAAACTGGGATACAGATCGAACGAGGCGCAGGCCTCCTGCCTGGGATCCTCCTAACTACTCCTGGTCGTCGTCAGCGGCCTGCACATAGTAGTAGGCACCTCCAGTGTCGTAGGTGTCGTCGTCGACGGTGGCGTCTGGCTCCTGGGCTCCAACATCTGGTTGCGACAACCAGATAGAAAGGAAAGGGGGAAAAGAGGGAGAGAAGCAACCGTGAGTACTCATCCAAAGTACTCGCAAGCAAGGAGCTATACTACATATGCATGGGTATATGTGTAAAGGGGCATATCAGTGGACTGAACTGCAGAATGCCAGAATAAAAGGGGGATAGCTAGTCCTGTCGAAGACTATGCTTCTGGCCATCTCCATCTTGCAGCAGGTAGAAGAGAGTAGATTGAAGTCCTCCAAGTAGCATCGCATAGCATAATCCTACCCGGCGATCCCCTCCTCGTCGCCCTGTTAGAGAGCGATCACCGGGTTGTATCTGGCACTTGGAAGGGTGTAATTTTATTCAGTATCCAGTTCTAGTTGTCATAAGGTCAAGGTACAACTCCGGGTCGTCCTTTTACCGAGGGACACGGCTATTCGAATAGATAAACTTCCCTGCAGGGGTGCACCACATAACCCAACACGCTCGATCCCATTTGGCCGGACACACTTTCCTGGGTCATGCCCGGCCTCGTAAGATCAACGCGTCGCAGCCCCACCTAAGCACAACAGAGCGGTCAGCACGCCGGTCTAACCCTATGCGCGCAGGGGTCTGGGCCCATCGCCCTATGCACACCTGCACGTTGCGTACGCGGCCGGAAGCAGACCTAGCCTAGTGGCGTTCCAGTCCAATCCGGCGCGCGCCACTCAGTCGCTGACGTCAAGAAGGCTTCGGCTGATACCACGACGCCGGGATACCCATAACTACTCCCGCGTAGATGGTTAGTGCGTATAGACCAAATGGCCAGACTCAGATCAAATACCAAGATCTCGTTAAGCGTGTTAAGTATCCGCGAACGCCGACCAGGGCCAGGCCCACCTCTCACCTAGGCGGTCTCAACCTGCCCTGTCGCTCCGCCACAAAGATCCACTTGCGGGTACTCCTACGAGCCGACCCGACTTTAGTCATCACATGTGTCATGTATGTAGTATATAAGTATATACCCGTGATCACCGCCCAGGTGATCACGGCCCGATAGTATAGCACAGCAGACGGACAAGAATGTAGGGCCACTGATGGAAATCTAGCATCCTATACTAAGCATGTAGGATTGCAGGTAAAGGTATCAACAGTAGTAGCAAGGATAGGCTATGCATCAGGATAGGATATCGGAAAAGCAGTAACATGCTACACTACTCTAATGCAAGCAGTATAGAGAAGAATAGGCGATATCTGGTGATCAAGGGGGGGGGCTTGCCTGGTTGCTCTGGCAAGTAGGAGGGGTCGTCAACTCCGTAGTCGAACTGGGCAGCAGCAGTGTCGGTCTCGTAGTCTACCGGAGAGAAGAGGGGGGAAGAAACAGTAAATACAATGCAAACATAAGCATGACGATGCGTGACATGACAATGAACGGTGCTAGGTGTGTCCTAACGCGACAGTAGGTGGTACCGGCGAAGGGGGGGAACATCCGGGAGGTATTCCCGATGTTTCGCGTTTTCGGACAGACGGACCGGAGGGGGAAAGTTGCTAGTTCGATAGGTTAGGGAGGTGTGGTGGATGAACGGACTGCGTATTCGGATTCGTCTCGTCGTTCTGAGCAACTTTCATATAGAAAACATTTTCATCCGAGTTACGGTTTAAAAGATATGAATTTTCAAAGATTATTTGAATTTCTAGAATTATTTAATTAACAGAAAAGGGATATGACGTCAGCATGACGTATGAGTGACGTCAGCGGTCAACAGTCCAGTTGACTGGTCAAAACTGACACGGGGGACCCACCTGTCATAGACAGTGGGTTAACAGAAGATTAAACTAATTAATTTTTAGTTAATTAACTACTGGGCCCACCTGTCAGTGAGTGATTAGATTAATTAATTATTTTTATTTATAAAACATTTTCCTTTTCATTTCTTTTTTTTTATTCTTGCGGCGGGGCCCGCATGTCAGTGGCTGGGCCTGCCCAGTCAGCACGTTGACTGGGTGGACCCAGTCAACGGGGCCCACGGGCCCACTGGCAGTGGCACTGGGGGGGCCCAGGCCAGCCACGTCGGCGGCCGGCGCCGGAGCAACTCCGGCGACCAAAACAGCAGCGGCCCCTCACCGGAGTTGGCCGGAATCGCGCTACGGGGCTCGGGGAGGAGCGGGGCTAGGCCCATTCGAAAGGGCTCGCAGCGCCGCATCCAGGGGTGGCCGGGGCTTCGCCGGACTTGGCCGGAATCGGCGCCGGCGAGCGGCGGAGGCGGCGGCGCGCACGGGTGCCCGACGGAAACGAGGCTACGGCGGGCTATCGAGCAAGCGGAGGGGCTGGGGGGCATCTACGCGAGGTGGGGAGTGCAACGGGCTTGAGCCCGTGACCATAAGGTCACCGGAGACCCGCCGGCGGCGAGCTCCGCGGCGCGGCGTTCGGGCGCGCGCGGGGAAGAAGCTAGGGGGCGCGCGAGAGAGAAAGGACAGGGGAGGAGGGGGGAGAGGCTCACCGCGCGGCACACGGAGGCCGGTGAGAGCTTAGGAGCAGCAGGTCGGCGCCGGGGAAGAAGGGGGTCGCCGGCGTCCGAAGTTGAAGACGAGCTCGGGGAGGCCGTTGCAGTGGCTCCGAGCTTCAACGGAGAGGCGGAGGTGGTGTAGTCGAGGGCGGCGACGGCGTATGACACGGCGAGGTGGCGATTGGGGCACGGTGGCCGTGTGAACGACGGGAACGGCGGCGAGCGCGTCGGGCGTGGGGAAGAAGAGAGCGACGCGGATCTGGGGGGAAGAGGGAGGCGGAGGGGCCGAGAGGTGAGCGGGGTGAGTGGGAGAGAGGCCCGAGGAGGCGGGGGGGAGCTGGCGCCCTTATCCTCCCCGTCGCCGGCGAGGGGGTGCGGCGGGGACGGCCCCTGTTCCGACCCCGGTCGGGGGAACAGGAAAGGGGGCGAGGGGGAGTGGGAGATGGGCTAGGCCGGCTGGGCCGGGGGTCGGCCCAGTTGGGCCAGCGGTCCAGTGGGGGGGAGGGGCCTTCTCCTTTTTTTCTTTTTCCCTGTCTGTTCTGTTTTCTGTTTTCTTTTTATTTGTTTATTTTCTTTTCTGTTTTATTTCATTTAAAAGTATTTAGGTATTTTATAAAAATGTGTTTTCTCCACCATAATTACCAGTGTATTATTTGGCACCCACCGAACATTTTTGTTCAAATTTTTGAAAACTTTTATTTTCCACTTTGATTTTAATTGAAGTTTGAACTAGGAGTTTGAAAAGAAATTTGATGCAATTGTGATCAAGCCCTGTTTAGCAACATGATTAGCTTAATCTCAGAGAGTTACTGTAGCATGATTCTCGGGGTGTTACAAATCTCCTCCACTACAAGAAATCTCGTCCCGAGATTTAGGAGGTAGAAGGAAACAGTGCGGGGTATTCTTCGCGCAGACGATCCTCTCGTTCCCAAGTGGCCTCATCTTCAGAATGGTGCGACCACTGGACTTTGAGAAACTTGATCGCCTTCTGACGTGTGCGGCGTTCAGCTTGGTCGAGAATGCGGACCGGATGCTCCTTATAGGAGAGGTCTTGCTGCAATTCGAGCACTTCATGATCCACAGCTCGGATTGGATCCTTGAAGCAACGGCGGAGCTGTGACACATGGAACACATCGTGAACCTGAGAAAGGTTCGGCGGTAGCTCCAGTTGGTATGCCACTTTTCCACGCCTTTCGAGAATAGTGAATGGGCCAATATAGCGAGGAGCTAGTTTGCCCTTGATCCCGAAGCGGTGAGCACCCTTCATAGGTGTGACTCGAAGATAAGCCTTTTCGCCAGGTTGATAGACCATGTCTTTATGATGACGGTCATACTGACTCTTCTGACGTGACTGAGCAGTCTTGAGATTCTCACGAATAATGCGGACTTGTTCTTCGGCATCTTGGATAATATCCGGACCGAAGAGTGGACGTTCCCCAGTTTCTGACCAGTTCAGAGGGGTTCGGCACTTTCGTCCATATAACACTTCGAAGGGGGCCATCTTCAGACTAGCTTGATAGCTATTATTATAAGAGAACTCAGCATACGGGAGAGATTCCTCCCATTTCTTGCCGAAGGAAATAACACAAGCTCGAAGCATGTCTTCGAGAACTTGGTTGACGCGTTCAACTTGCCCTTGCGATTGAGGATGAAACGCAGTACTGAATGACAGATGAGTTCCCATAGCTTCTTGGAAACTTGCCCAGAATCTTGAAGTGAATAAGCTGCCACGGTCTGAGCTGATAACCAATGGAATACCGTGGAGTGAAACAATCCTGGACATATAGAGCGTTGCCAACTGGCTAGCAGTGATCGTTTCTTTGACTGCCAGAAAATGTGCAACTTTGGAAAGTCGGTCAATGACGACAAGAATAGCATCATTACCTTTCTGTGATTTGGGAAATCCAGTGACGAAGTCCATCTCAACATGGTCCCATTTCCATTCAGGAATAGAGATAGGTTGCAGAGTTCCAGCAGGCCTTTGATGTTCTGCTTTGATACGACGGCAAACGTCACACTCAGCAACATAACGAGCAATGTCTTGCTTCATATTAGACCACCAGAATCTCTGACGGATGTCTTGGTACATCTTTGTACTACCAGGATGGATACACAGAGGTGTATCATGAGCTTCTTTCATAACTTCCTGTGTCATATCCAGGTTTTTCTCTGCACATGGCACCACTAGGCGGCCCTTGAAGTATAGGGTGCCATCTTCAGCAATGGTGAAGAATGAGGGCTTTCCTTCTGCGAGGTAGCGCTTAATCTTGTGGGCTTCAGAGTCATACTTCTGTAGCCTTTTGATGCTATCCACGAGATCTGGTTTAGCAACTAGGGTATTGAGGGAACCCTGGGTAACAACATGGAGGTTCACCTTGCCAAACTCCTTAGGAGGGGGAGTGAGTGCACCCGAAGGGACAATATGGAGGTTCAGCTTCCTGAATTCTTCAACAAGCGAGGGCTGAACTTTGTGAACCTGGAGGTGGTTGCAGTAAGACTTGTGGCTCAAGGCATCAGCCATTACATTAGCCTTGCCTGGCGTATAGGAAATACCCAAGTCAAAGTCTGCAACAAGCTCCATCCATCTCTGTTGACGGAGGTTCAGATCTGGCTGAGTAAACAGATACTTCAGACTTTGGTGGTCAGTGAAGATCTCGTAACGATTACCGAGAAGGTAATGTTGCCACTGCTTCAGCGCATGAATGACAGCAGCAAGTTCAAGGTCGTGAACTGGGTAGTTTTCTTCGTGAGGGCGCAATTGCCGAGAGGCATAAGCAATCACTTTGCGGTCTTGCATTAGGAAACAGCCTAATCCTTGACGGGAAGCGTCGCAGTAAATGATAAAGTCCTTCTTAGTATCAGGTGGAGCTAGAACTGGAGCAGAAGTCAACTTGTCTTTGAGTGCCTGGAAACTTTCCTGACATTTGTCTGTCCATTGGAACTTGACACCCTTATGCAACAGGTTAGTCAGAGGCCTGGCAATCTTAGAGAAGTTCTCGACGAATCGACGGCAATAGCTGGCGAGACCGAGAAAACTTCTGACTTGCTTAACGTTCTTGGGAGGAGTCCAATCAAGAATAGCCTGAACTCGCTCGGGGTTGACGGCAATGCCATCCTTAGAGATGACATGCCCAAGATAGGTTACTTCCGGTAGCCAGAATTCACATTTGGAGAACTTGGCATATAGTTGATGCTCTCGTAGCTTCTCCAGCACAAGTCGAAGATGTTCGGCATGTTCTTCTTCGTTCTTGGAAAATACCAGGATATCATCCAGATAAACCACAACGAACTTGTCGAGGTAATCCTTGAATATATAGTTCATCAGGCGAGAGAAGGTGGCTGGAGCATTGGTTAAACCGAAAGACATGACGGTGTACTCGTATGAACCATAGCGAGTCACGAAGGCGGTCTTTGGGATATCCTCTTCTCGAACACGGATCTGGTGGTAGCCCAACCTCAAGTCGAGCTTAGAGAACACTGACGAACCCGCCAGTTGATCATACAGATCATTGATCCGAGGAAGGGGGTATTTATTCTGGATGGTAGCTTGGTTTATAGGACGGTAGTCTTGAACTAACCGGTTTGTCCCATCCTTCTTCTTGACAAAGAGAGAAGGTGCTCCCCAAGGAGAGCAACTTGGGCGAATGAATCCCTTGCGAAGAGATTTGTCGATTTCCTCCTTAAGCTCAAGGAGTTCATGCGGCGGCATTTTGTAGGGTCGCTTGGTATAGGAGTGGTGCCTGGTTTCAAGTCGATGATGAATTCGACAGCTCTAGCAGGGGGAATCCCTGGAAGTTCTTCAGGAAACACGTCGAGGAATTCACGCACGACGGGAATGTTTTCAATGCCCTCGAGTGGTGCAGCGTTCAATGCATTCAATGCATAGATCCTTGCCTCGGCATTTTGCACCAGATGAGCTTGGTAAGCAACTATTTCATCTGAAGGGTGTAGCAGATGGACGGTTTTAGTGGCGCAAACTATAGAAGCAGTATGCGCTTTCAACCAATCCATACCCAAAATGAGGTCCATGTTAGACGACTTCAGGATAATGGGAGAGGCATAGAATTCCAGCCCTTCGATTTCCACGGGGACATCGATGCCAACCAAGGAGGTTTGACACTGTCCCACGGGGGTTTTGACCAATACAGAGGTGTTCATCTCCTCACATTTAACGTCGTGCTTGTATGCAAAATCTTCTGACATGAATGAATGCGATGCACCTGTATCAAATAAAACGGATGCTGGTACTGAATTTACGAGGAGTGTACCCATCACAGTAGCAGGCTGGTCTTGAGCCTCGTTGAGATCAACGTGGTTGGCATGAGCACGACCATAAGACTTAGCATTGTTGTTGCGGGGCTGATTGTTACCACGGCCAGTTGCTGGGAAGGGCCAGTTGATTCTGGTTCTGGTTGCATTCTCTAGCACGGTGTCCTGGTTGACCACACCTGAAGCACAAGCCATTATTCGGAGTGGGAACAGGAGCTTGGGATGGTGGAGCTGGAAGTCTTGACTGCCTAGATGGTGGTGGAGGCAGACGAGGTGCAGCATAGGTCTGCCTTGGGGCAGATGCATTTGGACGGTACATGCTGTTCGGGATCCATATCTTACGCTTCTGTGCGGGCGAGCCCGAAGATGAGCCCGTGTCACGGTTGCGCCTGTGAGAGCTCTGGTATTCCTGCAGACCAGTTTCGACATTGATGGCCTTGTTCACCAAGGTGGAGAAATCAGCAAAGTCATGCACTAGAAGTGCGAGCTTGATGTCAGCTTGAAGGCCATCACGGAACTTCTCCTGTCTGCGTGCATCAGTTGCAATGTCTTCTTCAGCATAGCGGGACAAGTCCAGAAACTCCCGCTGATAAGCTTCGACAGTTTTGTTGCCTTGGGTGAGGTTGCGGAACTCACGCTTCTTCCGGTCCATGACTCCCTGAGGAATGAAGCGGGCACGGAAAGCAGCTTGGAAGTCTGGCCATGTGATGATTGTTCCAGCTGGCAGAGTACGCCTGTGGCTGTCCCACCATTGAGCTGCGGGTCCCTTCAAGAAGAAGGAAGCAAAGGTGACATAGCTGGCAGGGGCTACATCAGCAGACTCCATCTCATAGGTGATGTCACGGAGCCAGTCATCAGCATCCAGAGGCTGAGTTGAGCTGCGGTAGATGGTTGGGTTGAGGCGTATGAAATCTTGAAGAGTCACTTGAGCTGGCTGCTGGTTCATATTGGGGCGAGGGAACTGAGCCATCATATTTTCCATGAATTGGCGGTTCAGTTCAAACTGTTGGATCATACCAGCCATGTACTCAGGTGGTGGTGGGGCATCGCCACCACGACCACGACCACCTGGTCTAACCATCCTGCTAATATATAACAGGGGTAGTTCAGCATTGAGAAATTTGCAATGACAAGAATCATTCATGATGAAACATGCATAATGAAAGGAGCACGATAGCTACTACATAGTAGTCGGCATAACTTTACAAAAGGGGTCATGCATAGAGTTCAGTACATAGAGTTCAGTACATAGACTAAAACATCATAGGCGGCACACAGGCTCGCGGCGACTGCAACTAATACTACAAGCAAGCCTACATCAGTCCCAAGAGGTACTGTGGAGGTAATCGTAGCCCGACAGCTGGTAGTGAGGCAACGGATAGCCCTCGACGTCAGCAGACTGGGGGCTGCGGATACTCAGGTGTAGAGCCCGACGCTCAGGTGGCAGAAGAGGGCCAAGTGCGGGAGAGTAGCCTCCCACCTCTGGCCAACCGACACCGTGGGGCATCACGGTCCTGGCTGGGTAGATCGCAGTACGCGGTACCTGTCCAGATCGGACAAAGGGGTGCAGCAGCGTCAGAGCACGGTAAAGGTGCTGACGGGTGGTGTACATCTCGTGGCGAAGAGCTCGGTTAGCTCGATCCAGCCCATCAGCATGCAGAACAAGGTGCTGATGGTAGAAGGGCTCTCGGGTGACAGTGGAGTAGGCAGCAGTATAGTATCCCTCCGCACCAACATCAGAGGCGATAGCAATGTGCCTGAAAGGGGAGGTGTCCAACTCCTGATACTCTCCACGAAGACGTGTCAGAGCAGCATAGGCAGCATCGTGGACAGCCATATCGATGGTCACACCAACACCATGTGCGGTGTGCAGCACAGTAGTGGAGTCGTACTCCCGAGAGTAGAGGTGGACGATGGCACGGTACTGCTCCTGGTTAAAGTCCTGGTACTCCTCGTAGACGGTGTACTCAGGGTGCCAGCGATAACCCAGATAGGTCATCATCTCAGCTAGCACCGCAGGTGATCCCGAGGCACCAATGGCCGTCGTGTGGCGAACGACCTGCCTCGTGGGTTCCATCTGAAAGCAAAGACGTTTCAAAGGAGTCAAATGACAGTGTGTGAATTGTTCAAAATACTATTCTAAGAAACAACTATGGCTTATCCAACTTTGGGGTGAATGCGGTCACGGGATCCTAGTGTTAGAGTTAGTAAATTCGTTTAACCCGAGTAGAAGAGAGTTCAGAGTCCCAGAGTAAAGGTCGAGGAGTAAAAGATCCTAGTACCACCCAATGGCGACGTGGGCCCGTAAGACACACAGCCATGTTAGTAAAAGTTTTGTAATGTCTAGACTCGACTTCGGCCAAGGAGTGTGGAAAGGGGGATTCCTACAGGCAGTCGGCTCTGATACCAACTTGTGACGCCCCCGATTTGACCGTACACTAATCATGCACGCAAATGTGTACGACCAAGATCAGGGACTCACGGGAAGATATCACAACACAACTCTAAAACATAAATAAGTCATACAAGCATCATAATACAAGCCAGGGGCCTCGAGGGCTCGAATACAAGTGCTCGATCACAGACGAGTCAGCGGAAGCAACAATATCTGAGTACAGACATAAGTTAAACAAGTTTGCCTTAAGAAGGCTAGCACAAACTGGGATACAGATCGAACGAGGCGCAGGCCTCCTGCCTGGGATCCTCCTAACTACTCCTGGTCGTCGTCAGCGGCCTGCACGTAGTAGTAGGCACCTCCAGTGTCGTAGGTGTCGTCGTCGACGGTGGCGTCTGGCTCCTGGACTCCAACATCTGGTTGCGACAACCAGATAGAAAGGAAAGGGGGAAAAGAGGGAGAGAAGCAACCGTGAGTACTCATCCAAAGTACTCGCAAGCAAGGAGCTATACTACATATGCATGGGTATATGTGTAAAGGGGCATATCAGTGGACTGAACTGCAGAATGCCAGAATAAAAGGGGGATAGCTAGTCCTGTCGAAGACTACGCTTCTGGCCATCTCCATCTTGCAGCATGTAGAAGAGAGTAGATTGAAGTCCTCCAAGTAGCATCGCATAGCATAATCCTACCCGGCGATCCCCTCCTCGTCGCCCTGTTAGAGAGCGATCACCGGGTTGTATCTGGCACTTGGAAGGGTGTATTTTATTCAGTATCCAGTTCTAGTTGTCATAAGGTCAAGGTACAACTCCGGGTCGTCCTTTTACCGAGGGACACGGCTATTCGAATAGATAAACTTCCCTGCAGGGGTGCACCACATAACCCAACACGCTCGATCCCATTTGGCCGGACACACTTTTCTGGGTCATGCCCGGCCTCGTAAGATCAACGCGTCGCAGCCCCACCTAAGCACAACAGAGCGGTCAGCACGCCGGTCTAACCCTATGCGCGCAGGGGTCTGGGCCCATCGCCCTATGCACACCTGCACGTTGCGTACGCGGCCGGAAGCAGACCTAGCCTAGTGGCGTTCCAGTCCAATCCAGCGCGCGCCACTCAGTCGCTGACGTCAAGAAGGCTTCGGCTGATACCACGACGCCGGGATACCCATAACTACTCCCGCGTAGATGGTTAGTGCGTATAGACCAAATGGCCAGACTCAGATCAAATACCAAGATCTCGTTAAGCGTGTTAAGTATCCGCGAACGCCGACCAGGGCCAGGCCCACCTCTCACCTAGGCGGTCTCAACCTGCCCTGTCGCTCCGCCACAAAGATCCACTTGCGGGTACTCCTACGAGCCGACCCGACTTTAGTCATCACATTGTCATGTATGTAGTATATAAGTATATACCCGTGACCACCGCCCAGGTGATCACGGCCCGATAGTATAGCACAACAGACGGACAAGAATGTAGGGCCACTGATGGAAATCTAGCATCCTATACTAAGCATGTAGGATTGCAGGTAAAGGTATCAACAGTAGTAGCAAGGATAGGCTATGCATTAGGATAGGATATCGGAAAGCAGTAACATGCTACACTACTCTAATGCAAGCAGTATAGAGAAGAATAGGCGATATCTGGTGATCAAGGGGGGGGGGCTTGCCTGGTTGCTCTGGCAAGTAGGAGGGGTCGTCAACTCCGTAGTCGAACTGGGCAGCAGCAGCGTCGGTCTCGTAGTCTATCGGAGAGAAGAGGGGGGAAGAAACAGTAAATACAATGCAAACATAAGCATGACGATGCGTGACATGACAATGAACGGTGCTAGGTGTGTCCTAACGCGACAGTAGGTGGTACCGGCGAAGGGGGGGGACATCCGGGAGGTATTCCCGATGTTTCGCGTTTTCGGACAGACGGACCGGAGGGGGAAAGTTGCTAGTTCGATAGGTTAGGGAGGTGTAGTGGACGAACGGACTGCGTATTCGGATTCGTCTCGTCGCTCTGAGCAACTTTCATATAGAAAACATTTTCATCCGAGTTACGGTTTAAAAGATATGAATTTTCAAAGATTATTTGAATTTCTGGAATTATTTAATTAACAGAAAAGGGATATGACGTCAGCATGACGTATGAGTGACGTCAGCGGTCAACAGTCCGGTTGACTGGTCAAAACTGACACGGGGGACCCACCTGTCATAGACAGTGGGTTAACAGAAGATTAAACTAATTAATTTTTAGTTAATTAACTACTGGGCCCACCTGTCAGTGAGTGATTAGATTAATTAATTATTTTTATTTATAAAACATTTTCTTTTTCTTTTTTTTATTCTTGCGGCGGGGCCCGCATGTCAGTGGCTGGGCCTGCCCAGTCAGCACGTTGACTGGGTGGACCCAGTCAACGGGGGGACCCAGTCAACGGGGCCCACGGGCCCACTGGCAGTGGCACTGGGGGGGGGGCCAGGCCAGCCACGTCGGCGGCCGGCGCCGGAGCAACTCCGGCGACCAAAACAGCGGCGGCCCTCGCCGGAGTTGGCCGGAATCGCGCTACGGGGCTCGGGGAGGAGCGGGGCTAGGCCCATTCGAAAGGGCTCGCAGCGCCGCATCCAGGGGTGGCCGGGGCTTCGCCGGACTTGGCCGGAATCGGCGCCGGCGAGCGGCGGAGGCGGCGGCGCGCACGGGTGCCCGACGGAAACGAGGCTACGGCGGGCTATCGAGCAAGCGGAGGGGCTGGGGGGCATCTACGCGAGGTGGGGAGTGCAACGGGCTTGAGCCCGTGACCATAAGGTCACCGGAGACCCGCCGGCGGCGAGCTCCGCGGCGCGGCGTTCGGGCGCGCGCGGGGAAGAAGCTAGGGGGCGCGCGAGAGAGAAAGGATAGGGGAGTAGGCGGGGAGAGGCTCACCGCGCGGCACACGGAGGCCTGTGAGAGCTTAGGAGCAGCAGGTCGGCGCCGGGGAAGAAGGGGGTCGCCGGAGTCCGAAGTTGAAGACGAGCTCGGGGAGGCCGTTGCAGTGGCTCCGAGCTTCAACGGAGAGGCGGAGGTGGTGTAGTCGAGGGCGGCGACGGCGTATGACACAGCGAGGTGGCGATTGGGGCACGGTGGCCATGTGAACGACGGGAACGGCGGCGAGCGCGTCGGGCGTGGGGAAGAAGAGAGCGGCGCGGATCTTGGGGGGGGAGAGGGAGGCGCAGGGGCCGAGAGGTGAGCGGGGTGAGTGGGAGAGAGGCCTGAGGAGGCGGGGGGGGGGGGGGGGGAGCTGGCGCCCTTATCCTCCCCGTCGCCGGCGAGGGGGTGCGGCGGGGACGGCCCCTGTTCTGACCCCGGTTGGGGGAACAGGGAAGGGGGCGAGGGGGAGTGGGAGATGGGCTAGGCCGGCTGGGCCGGGGGTCGGCCCAGTTGGGCCAGCGGTCCAGTGGGGGGGGGAGGGGCCTTCTCCTTTTTTTCTTTTTCCCTGTCTGTTCTGTTTTCTGTTTTCTTTTTATTTGTTTATTTTCTTTTCTGTTTTATTTCATTTAAAAGTATTTAGGTATTTTATAAAAATGTGTTTTCTCCACCATAATTACCAGTGTATTATTTGGCACCCACCGAACATTTTTGTTCAAATTTTTGAAAACTTTTATTTTCCACTTTGATTTTAATTGAAGTTTGAACTAGGAGTTTGAAAAGAAATTTGATGCAATTGTGATCAAGCCCTGTTTAGCAACATGATTAGCTTAATCTCAGAGAGTTACTGTAGCATGATTCTCGGGGTGTTACAGATATGCCGCGAAAAGCATCTGTCTCGGAGGAACAACGTACCTTGATGGGTACGGTGGTTGAGAAGATTCTATCCGTGAAAAACGGATTGAATGAAGCCTTCATGAGCCTGCTAAGAGGCCTCGAGGTTTATGATGTAATATTTTCAACTATATTTTACTTGAAAAATGCACCTGTGTATAGGTAGTAGCCCCTGAGACTCTGGTTGGCTTCCCATGGGAGGCGAACACAGGCTGTTTCTCCCCTGACGACTACCCGGACTACGGATATTGTCGAGCTGCAGCGTAAGCTTGATGTGGCAGGGGATGACATTGCGTTAATCAATATGCGTCTTGACGAGTCGCAAGGTATGTATTCAGAGCAGTCCTTACACATACGTGTTTGTAATATAAGCGTGACGCTGAAAGTTGCATACTGGGATGGCTGCAGATGGTGCCGCCGCCGTTGAGATTCTTCGGGCAGAGCTGGCCTGGGCCAAGGAGCAGGCTCGGTTTAGTAATGTGGCTGCCAAAAAGGCATCGGCTAAGTTAAAGGCCGAACAAGTTGCTCAGCGCTAAGACGAGGAGAAAATATCCACGATGGCGCGAACTAAAAAATTCTACTGGCCGTTGTGAATTCCTTAAGAAGGAGAATGAAGCCAAAACGGCTGAACTTGACATGGCCTTGCGAGAGGCGAGAGAAGCGCGGTCTGAATCCAGAGCAGCCCGTGAGGAGATTCGGCAGGCTGGGGAGATTGCGGCCGGTAAGCCCTTTTTACTACAGACTAAGTTCGGTGATCCGAACTATGCTCAGCTGAACCAAGTGTGGAGTTCTCCAGACGAGTTTTTAGACTTGCCGAAGAGTTCTTCCGATGCGGCACGGTTTTACCAAGCGCGAGAGGGGTATGCAACGGAGAAGCTTTTCTGGTCACAATTTGGCGCATCAAAGCGTCCTCTGTAATGAACATATGTCCCAATGGGCCGAGCTTCATAGGATATCCGGCGTTGCCATGAAGAACATCATAATCCAGCTGGGGCCGACTAAGCATATTCCGAAGAGCTACTTCGGCTTGGTGCAGCGGCTTGTTGATGCGGTGCCACGTATCGACGCTGTTAAGCGGTCGGCGTGCATTGAGGGTGCACGGATGGCCTTTGCCCGTGTCAAGACATACTGGGGGAAGATGAAGGCCAACGATGTTGCGGCGAAGAGTCCACCCAAGGGCAAGGACCATTACGCACCGGAGCATTATTTTGAGGACGTCTTAGAGGCTGCCCGCTTGATAGAGGGTCAATGTTTGAAAGACATAATATTCGAGTGAAGTGTATCCGAATTGTAAAAGACAATTTTTATAATCAGTCTATATTTTAGTTTTGCCTAAAAGGCTTTTGTTCCTCCTGTGCGGCCGTTTGTATATGATATGAAAGTTTTCCAGTCGTCGGCTTCAGCCCCCTCGTAGGAAATGCAGGGGTGTTCGGAAAAGCATCTGAGAACTCTTGACCCAACGTCTTGGTCCGTGAAGGAGGTGTCAATGCGGTGATAGAGGCAATCAGACTATAGGGCGTTAACACTTTCACTTAGCCATAGGAATTTTATAGGGGGGACTACGATATAGCCCCTGGTATGTGTACGGCTTATTCCAATATGGTGCGTTACATATATGACCTGAAGAAAAAGGTCCTTCGTATAATACGGAGGGAATCGCGAAAGATTCCGGTAAGTCATCGAGTGGTTGACCAGCTCTCGCAGCATCATGACAGTCGGTTTTCGGCTTTCTTTACTGAGGTGCTTGACCAGATGAACCAGAAGCACAATCGCAGTAGTTCTCCCTTTACTACTCTAGCCGATAGAGCGGAACGTAAGGTAGCAAGCACAGGAGCCGGGCAACCCAACCATTGACCCAAGACATAATTCGGAGCTGATGCATATAAGGCCAAACTCATGACGCCGAAGTACGCTATAAAGCTGTTTGGACTTTGTCGGCAACTCATTTGTTCCCATACCGAGCCCCTGGCAGGTTATGCCGAGGTATGTCTGTGAAACAATCCTAGGAGACAGATTCATTTGTGAAAAAGAAACGAATAATGAATGCGGATTATGTTTACTGGGACCTGAGTGATATGCCAATGGTTACTTTATAGATAATAAAAAAACACAACCCCGGCTATTTGACATGCCTAGGGTCGAAGGCGGAGGAAAAAAGGCATATTACAGGCTCGAAATAAAGAGTGCGGTCTACAAAAACTTATTTTGGACCTCCTGTCACACGTCTGCGCCGCCTGTCCTCGGCGAGGGGAGTCCTTGACGGAAGTAGCCCCTTAGGTGAGTGTACGGATCCGAACTCCGATAGAGTCAGTTAGATGTTTGTCCTTTGTGTCACCTGATTTTAAGAGATAATGAAGAAAGAAAGAGTAATTTAGAGAAAAAATGTTACGGGAATGCTTGCGGGCTTGTCCGTATTGTGCTTCCGCCGATGCCCATGGTATCTTAAGTTCGTAGTGACGTATGCGCGATACAAATTTCGCGGGTATATGAGGTGGGTGGCGGAAGCCGAACTGCTATTTCCGCTCCGGAATTGGTCAATCCTGTTGAATGGAGACCGGTGGCTTAATGTCCAACAACGGTTTAATAAGACAGTTTTGTACTGAAGTTGCCGTAGTATAATCTTCAGTCCGGAGGGCGTGCTTCTCCTGCTCTCTTATAGAGTAGTGTGTCGCGTATACCATGTTCACTGTTTTTACTTCGGGGGGAAATTGCTTCTGACCCCCGGTATTTGGTTGGTGAGTTTCCTCGTCGTCCCTATCGCCGGGCGGCCTCCTCCCCTTGTGTTCGGCGTTGAGCTTGCCGGCCTGCTTGAAGACCCAACAGCTTCTGTTGGTATGATTAGCTGGTTTATCGGGGTGGCCGTGAGTCTGGTAGGGTCGATCCAATATCCTGTCTAAATTGGATGGTCCGTCTCTGTTCGCCTTGAATGGATTTTTCCGTTGACTGGGTTTGGGACTGGTGAATCCGGCATTGACCGCTGTGTCGCGTGTTCTTTCATTATCATTGCGACGTTTGTGTTTGCTGCGTCGTGGCTTGCCATCGCCGTCTCGGATTTCGGAAGTGCTCGGGTCGCTGGCGCTGTTGCTTCTACGAGCGAGCCAGCTGTCTCCTCCCACGCAAAAGCGGGTCATTAGAGCGGTAAGGGCTGTCATGGATTTAGGTCTTTCTTGACCGAGGTGGCGGGCAAGCCATTCATCCTGGACGTTGTGTTTGAAGGCCGCAAGGGCTTCCGCGTCCGGACAGTCGACGATTTGGTTCTTTTTAATTAAGAACCTAGTCCAGAGCTTCCTGGCCGACTCTCTGGGCTGCTGGACAATGTGACTTAAGTCATCGGCACCCGGTGGCCGGACATATGTTCCTTGGAAGTTGTCGTGAAAGGCGTCTTCCAAATCTTCCCAGCTGCCAATTCCGGCAGACTGTTTAACCAGTACCGAGTTGGTCCTTTGAGTTTTAGTGGTAGGTATTTGATGGCATGAAGGTCATCTCCGCGGGCCATGTGGATATGCAGGAGGAAGTCCTCGATCCATATCGCGGGATCCGTTGTTCTGTCGTATGATTCGATATTCATGGGTTTGAACCCGTCTGGGAATTCATGCTCCATTACTTCTGTGAAGCAAAGAGGGTGTGCAGCGCCTCTATATCGGGCCACACTGCGACGTACCTACGATGGAGTCCGTTTGCAGTTTTTGGCCCGGGCGTGGCTAGGTTTGTCACGTCCGAATAGGTAGCCGTCGTCATGTGTCGAGGCACGTCCTCGCGATCCGTAGATCGATCTTGTGTGTCCTGCTCTACTGTCCAAGTCCTGCCAAAGGTCGTATGCACAACCCAAGCTGTTTTATTCTTGCCTTTACGATGAGGTGGGGCGGTCTGGTGTTCGGCTTGAGTTGCTGCTTTATCCTGACCGCGTGGCGGTCGGTCGGCCGCGTTGTGCGATGATGGTACGGGCTCAAGCGCCTCGTCATCAAATTGAGGTAGCAATTTGCGCTTCGGGTAATTTTTGGCTGGGCCACTAAGGCCGTATTCTTCGGCGGCCAGGACTTCGGTCCATCTATCATTGAGCAGATCTTGGTCTGCTTGAAGCTGCATCTGCTTCTTTTTCAGGCTCCTTGCAGTGGCTATTAGCCGGCGTTTAAAGTGCTCCTGCTCGAGAGGTTCCTCAGGCACGATGAAATCCTCGTTGCCGAGGCTCTCCTCTTCCTCAGAGAGCGGAAGATAATTACTATCCTCCGAGTCTTCTTGTATGGCATGTTCATCAGGGCTAACTTGCCCGTCTTCCCGTTCATCTTGTTCGGAGGTTGCCCCAACAGGGTCTTCATTGTCTTCGGCATCGTCCGGAGTATTGTTTTTTCCGGTGCTGGTGTTGTTGTCTTTTGTACGATGTGACTTAGAGCGGCGCCGCTGACGCCGGCGTCTGGGCTGTGTCTCAGGAGGTTTGTCCTCAACTGGATCCTCTTTGTTATCGTTGTTAGTTTTTTTAGGCGTATCCACCATGTATACGTCGTAGGAAGAAGTGGTTGTCCGTCGTCCAGTAAATGGCGGGTTTTGGCCCTACTCCTCATCGGCATCGTCGTCCGTACTGACGATGTCTTCGGAGCCGTAATTAAGCACGTCGGTTAAGTCCTCGATAGTGGCTATGATGTGGGTGGCGGGTGGGAGGCAAAATTCCCCATCATCAGCCCCTAGTTCGAACCGGACATAGTTCGGCTGTGAGTCCCCTGCCAAGGACAGATTCTTTAATGAGTTTAGCACATCGCCAAAGGGCGAGTGTTGGAAGATGTTTGCGGCGCTGAACTCAAAGATCGATAAGCGGTCAAGTTCGGCGTCCGCGGATGCACATGGCTTGGAATTTATAACCAGAGACAAGTCCAGAGTTCTGGTGACAAAGGCGTCGTGTGACTTTAGGTCTATGTTCGGCTCCAACACCATGAAATCTATGGCCTCCATCGTGGGGTTGAGCCTCCCGTCCTTGGATGGCGCAATATGCTCCGGATCTAAGGCCAGAGGAGTTACATGAGCAATCTCCTGGATGTGATCCGATGACACATTTAGGTCATGTTCGTCGGGGTGACCAGGAGTGGTGGGCGCGGTCTCGAATCCGGCGAAGTTCAAGTCTCTGCGGACGTCCGCAATGTAGTTCAATCTTCCGAATCTGACCTGATGGCCAGGGGCGTAGCTATCGATCTGCTCTAGTTGGCCAAGCGAGTTGGCCCGCAGTGCGAAGCCGCCGAATACGAAGATCTGTCCGGGAAGGAAGGTTTCCCCTTGGACAGCATTGTCGTTGACGATTGAAGGGGCCACCAAACCTTTTGGGGACGGCACAGTGGAACTCTTAATGAAAGCACCAATGTCGGTGTCAAAACCGGCGGATCTCGGGTAGGGGGTCCCGAACTGTGCGTCTAAGGTCGATGGTAACAGGAGACAGGGGACACGATGTTTACCCAGGTTCGGGCCCTCTCTATGGAGGTAATACCCTACTTCCTGCTTGATTGATCTTGATGAATATGAGTATTACAAGAGTTGATCTACCACGAGATCGTAATGGCTAAACCCTAGAAGTCTAGCCTGTATGACTATGGTAATGTCCCTCCTCCTCCGGACTAAGTCCTCCGGTTTATATAGACACCAGGAGGATCTAGGGTTACACAAGGTCGGTTACAAAGAAGGGAATCTACATATTTTGGTTGCCAAGCTTGCCTTCCACGCCAAGGAGAGTCCCATCTGGACACGGGTGCAGTCTTCGGTCTTTGTGTCTTCACAGTCCATCAGTCCGGCCCATGGCTAACAGGCCGGACGCCCGAGGACCCCTTAGTCCAGGACTCCTTCAGTGGGCTTGCCATACCAAACTTAAAAAATATATTAACATGTGCTTACTAGGATCTTGGCTCAAAAGGAATAATCAGGAGGATAGAAAACTCTGGAAGCAATTTTTTAGATAGCAAACATAACACTAGCTCTCCTAATATAGTCACTTGCTCCTCCCTCAACACCTCTGTCTTCTGGTAAGGGGTTTTAGTTGTCACCAAAGCCATTAAATTTGGTTTTAGATGGGCGGTAGGTGATGGATAGAAAGTGATTTTCTGTGAAGATAACTAGTTAATTTGGCACTTCTGCACTAGTTGATCAGTTTTTGGGATGTTTACCATATCTCCAATCAGAGGAAGACTGTGTTATTCAAAAAGTTTGGGATGGGCACAGCTGAATCTGACATTCAGAAGAATTTTATCTATCCCTATGATGTATAAATGGCATGAATTATAACAAAATTGCAAACCACATTGTTCAAAAATAAGACACTAAAATCTGACAAATAGATAGTAAAGGTCAGTATTCAACAAGTTCCCTTTATAGTATTATAAATTTGAGAGGGATTATGCATGTATATATAACTGTCATGTGGAAGATTTGTGTCACACCTAGGATTCCTAGTTCCCTTTTGTTGCTATCTAATAATAAACACATGACCAAAAATAACATGAAAAAAGAAACATGAAAAAAGAAACTTTTCAAAGTTTGAGGACTGTTTTTTTTGCTTTGATTATGAATCTGTGCAACATCTATTCTTTTGTTGTGTAGTGGCTAGTGAACTATGATTAGTTATTTCTGAATATTTCCATATCCTTGTTGGCACTTTATTTGAATCTATTTCTAGGTATTTGATTGCTAATAAAAATGTTTTCCGCTTAGCCTAGTTAGTTCTGGAGTGCTTTGGTGTACATGGAAGTGCAAAAAATAGTATGGCTTTTGATGAGACTCGTTGGATTGACATTAAGCATGTGTGGTGCAAGATCCTAAAAACTGTAAAGAATTTGGCTAACCTGTGCCTTGTGAAACTGAAGGAGGAGATAGGTATCCTTTACTCACATCTTCCTTTGGTGCTGAGGACACCTCTTGTGACCAGGCATGTCTGAAGGTACACCCCCTCTCCAAGGCTAACTAGGCTTAGTTTGCACCCCACGGGGCCACCATAACTCTATGATGACATTCTGCAGGCTCTCAAGATCTCAAAGGATGGAGATGAGTCACCCTCGCAACCATGATGCAAGTTGCACATGTAACAAGTCTTTTTGAGCCCAACCTCCACTCTAAAGGCGACATGCTGGTTAGCAGCGCCTCGGGTAATTAATGTCGGTCAAGATGACCAAGACTCCACTGTTTGTCGCTCGGCTTATTGTGCTCTAATTTTTCTTGGATCGTTTCTTTAGTGTCACTTCTCTCTGGGTGGGACCTTTTTCCATTTCTACTGGGTAATATCTGTTATGGATCTCATTTTGTACCTTTGGTTTCATTTTAATGAAATTGGGGGGGGGGGGCTTTGCCTTCTTAATCATCAGTTTAAAAATGGAGATAACTTTTGCCACGTCCCTTCTTAAACACTGTATTTTTAACACCGTCAAATTATGGTGTATGCAAAGGTAGCTAGCATCACCACGCCGCCTATATATTACATGACCTAGAATTGAAATTTGATCATGTCCCATTCACCTGGCTACCATGTGTCGAAGTCAGCCGATCCGGTTTCCACTCTCTAGCTCACCCTCAACACCGATCCCCATCTCATTCCACACATGGCAGCACTGCCCAATCCCAGCCCTCCATTATACTCACTAGTTACTATAACCGTACCTGATGTCTACTATGCAACTTTATTCATGTAGACTCATGTTGAGCCTCTAAGCGCAGAGTTTTGTAGGACAGTAGCAATTTTCCCTCAAGTGGATGACCTAAGGTTTATCAATCCGTGGGAGGCGTAGGATGAAGATGGTCTCTCTCGAACACCCCTACAACCAAATAAAAAAGAGTCTCTTGTGTCCCCAATGCACCAAATACAATGGTAAATTGTATAGGTGCACTAGTTCAGCGAAGAGATGGTGATACAAGTGTAGTAATGATAGTAGATATTGATTTTTGTAATAGGAACAAAAGAACAACAAGGTAGCAAGTAACAAAAGTGAACACAAACGGTATTGCAATGCTTGAAAATGAGGCCTAGGGTTCATACTTTCACTAGTGCAATCTCTCAACAATGCTAATATAATTGGATCATATAACCATCCCTCAACGTGCGATGAAGAATCACTCCAAAGTTCTTATCTAGCGGAGAACATAAGAAAAAATTGTTTGTAGGGTTCAAAACCACCTCAAAGTTATCCTTTCTGATCGATCTATCCAAGAGTTCGTACTAAAATAACACCAAGTTATCCTTTTCGATCGATCTATCTAAGAGTTTGTACTAAAATAACACCATATGATACACATCAACCAACTCTAATGTCACCTAGATACTCCAATGTCACCACAAGTATCCGTGACTTGATTATATGATATGCATCAAACAATTTTAGATTCATAATACTCAATCCAACACAAAGAACCTCAAAGAGTGCCCCAAGATTTCTACCGGAGAAACAAAGACGAGAACTTGCATCAACCCCTATGCATAGATTTGTTGGGAAACGTTGCATGGAAAAAAAATCTACGCACACACAAAGATCTATCCATGGAGATGCATAGCAACGAGGGGAAGAGTGTGTCTATGTACCCTCGTAGACCATAAGCGGAAGCGTTTCACAACGTGGTTGATGTAGTCGAACTTCTTCGCGCTTTAACCGATCAAGTACCGAACGCACGGTACCTCCGCGTTATGCACACGTTTAGCACGGTGATGTCCCTTGCCTTATTGATCCAGCAAGACGTCGAGGTAGTAGATGAGTTCCTTTAGCACGACGACATGGTGACGGTGATGGTGAAGTGATCCTCGCAGGGCTTTGCCTAAGCACTACGAAAATATGACCGAGGGTGTAAATGGTGGAGGGGGGCGCCACACACGGCTAGGAAATTGTCTGGTGTGTGCTAGGGGCGCCCCCCACATATATATATAGGTGGGAGGGAGAGGGGAGAGGCCAGGAGGCGCCCCAACCTTCCTTATTTACCAAAGGGGGAAGGAAAGAGGAGGGGGGAGAAAGGGAAGGGGGAGGCCGAATCCCCCCTTTCCTTCTCCCCTTGGTTCGGCCCATATGGGGGGCGCACCAGCCCCTGGTGGCTAGTGCGTTTCCCCTCTTGGCCCATAAGGCCTATATCTTTTGCGGGGGGGGGGGGGGGGGGGTGCCCGGAACCCCTTCAGGTGACCCGATATTTACCCGGTACCCTCTGGAACACTTTCGGTGTCCGAATACTATCGTCCTATATATCAATCTTTACCTCTCAACCATTTCGAGACTCCTCATCATGTCCGTGATCTCATCCGGGACTCCGAACAACATTCGGTCACCAAATCACATAACTCATATAATACTATATCGTGAATGAACGTTAAGCGTGCGGTCTCTACGGGTTCGAGAACTGTGTATACATGACGAGACACCTCTTCGGTGAATAACCAATAGTAGAACCTGGTTGCCCATATTGGCTCCTACATATTCTACGAAGATCTTTATCGGTCAAACCGTTATGATAACATACGTTATTCCCTTCGTGAAGGAAATATGCCCTAGAGGCAATAATAAAGTATTATTTATTTCCTTATATCATGATAAATGTTTATTATTCATGCTAGAATTGTATTCACCAGAAACATAATACATGTGTGAATACATAGACAAACACAGTGTCACTAGTATGCCTCTACTTGACTAGCTCGTTAATCAAAGATGGTTATGTTTCCTAGCCATAGACATGAGTTGTCATTTGATTAACGGGATCACCTCATTAGGAGAATGACGTGATTGACTTGACCCATTCCGTTAGCTTAGCACTCGATCGTTTAGTATGTTGCTATTGCTTTCTTCATGACTTATACATGTTCCTATGACTATGAGATTATGCAACTCCCGTTTACCGGAGGAACACTTTGTGTGCTACCAAACGTCACAACGTAACTGGGTGATTATAAAGGTGCTCTACAGGTGTCTCCAAAGGTACTTGTTGGGTTGGCGTATTTCGAGATTAGGATTTGTCACTCCGATTGTCGGAGAGGTATCTCTAGGCCCACTCGGTAATGCACATCACTATAAGCCTTGCAAGCATTGTGACTAATGAGTTAGTTGCGGGATGATGTATTACGGAACGAGTAAAGAGACTTGCTGGTAACGATATTGAACTAGGTATCGAGATACCGACGATCGAATCTCGAGCAAGTAACATACCGATGACAAAGGGAACAACGTATGTTGTTATGCGGTCTGACCGATAAAGATCTTCGTAGAATATGTAGGAACCAATATGATCATCCAGGTTCCGCTATTGGTTATTGACCGGAGAGGTGTCTCGGTCATGTCTACATAGTTCTCGAACCCGTAGGGTCCGCACGCTTAACGTTACGATGACAGTTATATTATGAGTTTATATGTTTTGATGTACCAAAGGTTGTTCGGAGTCCCGGATGTGATCACAGACATGACGAGGAGTCTCAAAATGGTCGAGAAATAAAGATTGATATATTGGACGACTATATTCGGACACCGGAAGTGTTCCGGAGAAGTTTCGGATAAAACCGGAGTGCCGGAGGGGTTACCGGAACCCCCCGGGGAAGTATTGGGCCTTAGTGGGCCTGAGGGGAGAGAGAGGGCAGCAGCCCAGGAGGTGGCGCGCCCCCTCCCATGAGGAGTCCGAATTGGACTAGGGGAGGGGGCGCGGCCCCCCTTTCCCTCTCCCTCTCCCTCTCTTTCCTTCCCCCTTCTCTCTTCCTAGTTGGACTAGGAAAGGGGAGTCCTACTCCTACTAGGAGGAGGACTCCCCCCTCCTTGGCGCGCCGCAAGGGCCAGCCGGCCTCCCCCTTGCTCCTTTATATAGGGGGCAGGGGGCACCTCTGAACACACAATTGATATACGATATTTTAGCTGTGTGCGGTGCCCCCCTCCACCATATTACACCTCGATAATATCGTTGCGGAGCTTAGGCGAAGCCCTGCGTCGGTAGAACATCATCATCGTCACCACGCCGTCGTGCTGACGAAACTCTCCCTCAACACTCGGCTGGATCGGAGTTCGAGGGACATCATCGAGCTGAACGTGTGCTGAACTCGGAGGTGCCGTGCGTTCGGTACTTGATCGGTCGGATCGTGAAGACGTACGACTACATCAACCGCGTTGTGTTAACGCTTCCGCTTTCGGTCTACGAGGGTACGTGGACAACACTCTCCCCTCTCGTTGCTATGCATCACCATGATCTTGCGTGTTCGTAGGAATTTTTTTGAAATTACTACGTTCCCCAACAGTGGCATCCGAGCCTGGTTTTATGCGTTGATGTTATATGCACGAGTAGAACACAAGTGAGTTGTGGGCGATATAAGTCATACTGCTTACCAGCATGTCATACTTTGGTTCAGCGGTATTGGGAGATGAAGCGGCCCGGACCGACATTACGCGTACGCTTACGCGAGACTGGTTTCACCGTTGCGAGCACTCGTTGCTTAAAGGTGACTGGCGGGTGTCTGTCTCTCTCACTTTAGTTGAACTGAGTGTGGCTACGCCCAGTCCTTGCGAAGGTTAAAACAACACCAACTTGACAAACTATCGTTGTGGTTTTGATGCGTAGGTAAGAAAGGTTCATGCTAAGCCCATAGCAGCCACGTAAAACTTGCAACAACAAAGTAGAGGACGTCTAACTTGTTTTTGCAGGGCATGTTGTGATGTGATATGGTCAAGACATGGTGCTATATTTTATTGTATGAGATGATCATGTTTTGTAACCGAGTTATCGGCAACTGGCAGGAGCCATATGGTTGTTTCTTTATTGTATGAAATGCAATCGCCATGTAATTGTTTTACTTTATCACTAAGCGGTAGCGATAGTCGTAAAAGCAATAGTTGGCGAGACGACAACGATGCTACGATGGAGATCAAGGTGTCGCGCCGGTGAGATGGTGATCATGACGGTGCTTCGGAGATGGAGATCACAAGCACAAGATGATGATGGCCATATCATATCACTTATATTGATTGCATGTGATGTTTATCTTTTATGCATCTTATCTTGCTTTGATTGACGGTAGCATTATAAGATGATCTCTCACTAAAATTTCAAGATAAAAGTGTTCTCCCTGAGTATGCACCGTTGCGAAAGTTCTTCGTGCTGAGACACCACGTGATGATCGGGTGTGATAGGCTCTACGTTCAAATACAACGGGTGCAAAACAGTTGCACACGCGGAATACTCAGGTTAAACTTGACGAGCCTAGCATATGCAGATATGGCCTCGGAACACGGAGACCGAAAGGTCGAGCGTGAATCACATAGTAGATATGATCAACATAGTGATGTTCACCGTTGAAACTACTCCATCTCACGTGATGATCGGACATGGTTTAGTTGATATGGATCACGTGATCACTTAGAGGATTAGAGGGATGTCTATCTAAGTGGGAGTTCTTAAGTAATATGATTAATTGAACTTAAATTTATCATGAACTTAGTTCTGATAGTATTTTTGCAAATTATGTGGTAGATCAATAGCTCGCGTTGTTGCTTCCCTGTGTTTATTTTTGATATGTTCCTAGAGAAAATTATGTTGAAAGATGTTAGTAGCAAAGATGCGGATTGGATCCGTGATCTGAGGATTATCCTCATTGCTGCACAGAAGAATTATGTCCTTGATGCACCGCTAGGTGACAGACCTATTGCAGGACCAGATGCAAACGTTATGAACGTTTGGCTAGCTCAATATGATGACTACTTGATAGTTTAGTGCACCATGCTTAAACGGCTTAGAATCGGGACTTCAAAGACGTTTTGAACGTCATGGACCATATGAGATGTTCCAAGAGTTGAAGTTAATATTTCAAGAAAATACCCGAGTTGAGAGATATGAAGTCTCCAACAAGTTCTATAGCTAAAAGATGGAGGAGAATAGCTCAAGCAGTGAGCATGTGCTCAGATTGTCTGGGTACTACAATCGCTTGAATCAAGTGGGAGTTAATCTTCCAGATAAAATGGTGATTGACAGAATTCTCTAGTCACCATCACCAAGTTAGTAGAACTTCGTGATGAACTATAGTATGCAAGGGATGACGAAAGTAATTCCCGAGCTCTTCGTGATGCTGAAATCGACGAAGGTAGAAATCAAGAAAAACATCAAGTGTTGATGGTTAACAAGACCACTAGTTTCAAGAAAAGGGCAAAGGGAGAGAAGGGGAACTTCAAGAAGAACGGCAAGCAAGTTGCTACTCAAGTGAAGAAGCCCAAGTCTGTACCTAAGCCTGAGAATAAGTGCTTCTACTGCAAAGGGACTGGTCACTGGAAGCGGAACTACCCCAACTATTTGGTGGATAAGAAGGATGGCAAAGTGAACAAAGGTATATTGGATATACATGTTATTGATGTGTACTTTACTAGTGTTTATAGCAACCCCTCGGTATTTGATACTGGTTCAGTTGCTAAGAGTAGTAACTCGAAATGGGAGTAGCAGAATAAACAGAGACTAGTAAAAGGCGAGGTGACGATGTGTGTTGGAAGTAGTTCCAAGATTGATATGATCATCATCGCACACTCCCTATACTTTCGGGATTAGTGTTGAAACTAAATAAGTGTTATTTGGTGTTTGCGTTGAGCATGAATATGATTTGATCATGTTTGTTGCAATACGGTTATTCATTTAAATTAGAGAATAATTGTTGTTCTGTTTACATGAATTAAACCTTCTATGGTCATACACCCAATAAAATGGTTTGTTGGATCTCAAATCGTAGTGATACACATATTCATAATAATGAAGCCAAAAGATGCAAAGTTAATAATGATAGTGCAACTTATTTGTGGCACTGCCGTTTAGGTCATATTGGTGTAAAGCGCATGAAGAAACTCCATACTGATGGGATTTTGGAATCACTTGATTATGAATCACTTGATGCTTGCGAACCGTGCCTCATGGGCAAGATGACTAAAACGCCGTTCTCCGGAACTATGGAGAGAGCAACAGATTTGTTGGAAATCATACATACAGATGTATGTGGTCCGATGAATATTGAGACTCGTAGCAGGTATCATTATTTTCTGACCTTCACAGATGATTTGAGCAGATATGGGTATATCTACTTAATGAAACAGAAGTCTGAAACATTTGAAAAGTTCATATAATTTCAGAGTGAAGCAGAAAATCATTGTAACAAGAAAATAAAGTTTCTACGATCTGATCGTGGAGAAGAGTATTTGAGTTACGAGTTTGGCCTTCAGTTAAAACAATGTGAAATAGTTTCACTACTCACGCCACCTGGAACACCACGGTGTAATGGTGTGTCCGAACATCGTAACCGTACATTATTAGATATGGTGCAATATATGATGTCTCTTACCGATCTACCACTATCGTTTTGGGGTTATGCATTAGAGACAACTGCATTCACGTTAAATAGGGCACCATCTAAATCCGTTGAGACGACATCTTATGAACTGTGGTTTCGCAAGAAACCAAAGTTGTCGTTTCTTAAAGTTTGGGGTTGCGATGCTTATGTGAAAAGGTTTCATCCTGATAAGCTCAAACCCAAATCGGAGAAATGTGTCTTCATAGGATACCCAAAGGAGACAGTTGGGTACACCTTCTATCACAGATCCGAAGGCAAGACATTCGTTGCTAAGAATGGATCCTTTCTAGAGAAGGAGTTTCTCTCGAAAGAAGTGAGTGGGAGGAAAGTAGAACTTGATGAGGTAACTGTACCTGCTCCCTTATTGGAAAGTAGTTCATCACAGAAATCTGTTCCTGTGACTCCTACACCAATTAGTGAGGAAGCTAATGATGATGATCATGTAACTTCAGATCAAGTTACTACCGAACCTCGTAGGTCAACCAGAGTACGATCCGCACCAGAGTGGTACGGTAATCCTGTTCTGGAAGTCATGTTACTAGACCATGATGAACCTACGAACTATGAGGAAGCGATGATGAGCCTAGATTCCGCGAAATGGCTTGAGGCCATGAAATCTAAGATGAGATCCATGTATGAGAACAAAGTGTGGACTTTGGTTGACTTGCCCGATGATCGGCAAGCCATAGAAAATAAATGGATCTTCAAGAGGAAGACGGACGCTGATAGTAGTGTTACTATCTACATAGCTAGAATTGTCGCAAAAAGGTTTTCGACAAGTTCAAGGTGTTGACTACGATGAGAGTTTCTCACTCGTATCTATGCTTAAGTCTGTCCGAATCATGTTAGCAATTGCCGCATTTTATGAAATCTGGCAAATGGATAAACAAAACTGCATTCCTTAATGGATTTATTAAAGAAGAGTTATATATGATGCAACCAGAAGGTTTAGTCAATCCTAAAGGTGCTAACAAAATATGCAAGCTCCAGCGATCCATCTATGGACTGGTGCAAGTATCTCGGAGTTGGAATATACGCTTTGATAAGTTGATCAAAGGATATAGTTTTATACAGACTTGCGGTGAAGCCTGTATTTACAAGAAAGTGAGTGGGAGCACTACAACATTTCTGATAAGTATATGTGAATGACATATTGTTGATCGGAAATAATGTAGAATTATTCTGCAAAGCATAAAGGAGTGTTTGAAAGGAGTTTTTCAAAGAAACACCTCGGTGAACCTGCTTACATATTGAGCATCAAGATCTATAGAGATAGATCAAGACGCTTGATAAGTTTTTTTTTCAATGAGTACATACCTTAACAAGATTTTGAAGTAGTTCAAAATGGAACAGTCAAAGAAAGGGTTTCTTGCCTGTGTTACAAGGTGTGAAATTGAGTAAGACTCAAAGCTCGACCACGACAGAAGATAGAAAAAGAATGAAAGTCATTCCCTATGCCTCGGCCATAGGTTCTATAAAGTATGCCATGCTGTGTACCAGATCTATTGTATACCCTACACTGACTTTGGCAAGGGAGTACAATAGTGATCTAGGATTAGATCACTGGACAGTGGTCAAAATTATCCTTACTGGAATAAGGATATGTTTCTCGATTATGGAAGTGACAAAAGGTTCGTCGTAAAGGGTTACGTCGATGCAAGTTTTGACACTAATCTAGATGACTCTAAGTCTCGGTCTAGATACATATTGAAAGAGGGAGCAATTAGCTAGAGTAGCTCCGTGCAGAGCATTGTAGACATAGAAATTTGCAAAATACTTACGGATCTGAATGTGACAGACCCGTTGACTAAAATTATCTCACAAGCAAAACATGATCACACCTTAGTAAACCCTTTGGGTGTTGGTCACATGACGATGTGAACTATGGGTGTTAATCACATGGTGATGTGAACTATTGCTGTTAAATCACATGGCGATGTGAACTAGATTATTGACTCTAGTGCAAGTGGGAGACTGAAGGAAATATGCCCTAGAGGCAATAATAAAGTATTATTTATTTCCTTATATCATGATAAATGTTTATTATTCATGCTAGAATTGTATTAACCGGAAACATAATACATGTGTGAATACATAGACAAACAGAGTGTCACTAGTATGCCTCTACTTGACTAGCTCGTTAATCAAAGATGGTTATGTTTCCTAGCCATAGACATGAGTTGTCATTTGATTAACGGGATCACCTCATTAGGAGAATGACGTGATTGACTTGACCCATTCCGTTAGCTTAGCACTCGATCGTTTAGTATGTTGCTATTGCTTTCTTCATGACTTATACATGTTCCTATGACTATGAGATTATGCAACTCCCGTTTACCAGAGGAACACTTTGTGTGCTACCAAACGTCACAACGTAACTGGGTGATTATAAAGGTGCTCTACAGGTGTCTCCAAAGGTACTTGTTGGGTTGGCGTATTTCAAGATTAGGATTTGTCACTCCGATTGTCGGAGAGGTATCTCTGGGCCCACTCGGTAATGCACATCACTATAAGCCTTGCAAGCATTGTGACTAATGAGTTAGTTGCGGGATGATGTATTACGGAACGAGTAAAGAGACTTGCCAGTAACGAGATTGAACTAGGTATCGAGATACCGACGATCGAATCTCGGGCAAGTAACATACCGATGACAAAGGGAACAACGTATGTTGTTATGCGGTCTGACCGATAAAGATCTTCGTAGAATATGTAGGAACCAATATGAGCATCCAGGTTCTGCTATTGGTTATTGACCGGAGAGGTGTCTCGGTCATGTCTACATAGTTCTCGAACCCGTAGGGTCCGCACGCTTAACGTTACGATGACAGTTATATTATGAGTTCATATGTTTTGATGTACCGAAGGTTGTTCGGAGTCCCGGATGTGATCACGGACATGACAAGGAGTCTCGAAATGGTCAAGACATAAAGATTGATATATTGGATGACTATATTCGGACACCGGAAGTGTTCCGGAGAAGTTTCGGATAAAACCGGAGTGCCGGAGGGGTTACCGGAACCCCCCGGGGAAGTATTGGGCCTTAGTGGGCCTGAGGGGAGAGAGAGGGAAGCAGCCCAGGAGGTGGCGCGCCCCCTCCCATGAGGAGTCCGAATTGGACTAGGGGAGGGGGCGCGGCCCCCCTTTCCCTCTCCCTCTCCCTCTCTTTCCCCCCCTTCTCTCTTCCTAGTTGGACTAGGAAAGGGGAGTCCTACTCCTACTAGGAGGAGGACTCCCCCCCTCCTTGGCGCGCCCCAAGGGCCAGCCGGCCTCCCCCTTGCTCCTTTATATACGGGGGCAGGGGGCACCTCTGAACACACAATTGATATACGATATTTTAGCTGTGTGCGGTGCCCCCCTCCACCATATTACACCTCGCTAATATCGTTGCGGAGCTTAGGCGAAGCCCTGCGTCGGTAGAAAATCATCATCGTCACCACGCCGTCGTGCTGACGAAACTCTCCCTCAACACTTGGCTGGATCGGAGTTCGAGGGACGTCATCGAGCTGAACGTGTGCTGAACTCGGAGGTGCCGTGCGTTCGGTACTTGATCGGTCGGATCGTGAAGACGTACGACTACATCAACCGCGTTGTGTTAACGCTTCCGCTTTCGGTCTACGAGGGTACGTGGACAACACTCTCCCCTCTCGTTGCTATGCATCACCATGATCTTGCGTGTTCGTAGGAATTTTTTTGAAATTACTACGTTCCCCAACACTTTGTCTGTCGGTATGTTAGTTGCCCGAGATTCGATCGTCGGTATCCTCATACCTAGTTCAATCTCGTTACCGGCAAGTCTCTTTACTCGTTCCTTAATACATCATCCCGCAACTAACTCATTAGTCACATTGCTTGCAAGGCTTATAGTGATGTGCATTACCAAGAGGGCCTAGAGATACCTCTCCGATACTCGGAGTGACAAATCCTAATCTCGATCTATGCCAACCCAACAAACACCTTTGGAGACACATGTAGAGAATCTTTATAATCACCCAGTTACGTTGTGATGTTTGATAGCACACAAGGTATTCCTCCAGTATCCAGGAGTTGCATAATCTCATAGTCGAAGGAATATGTATTTGACATGAAGAAAGCAATAGCAATAAAACTAAACGATCATAATGCTAAGCTAACGGATGGGTCTTGTCAATCACATCATTCTCCTAATGATGTGATCCCATTATAAATGACAACTCATGTCCATGGTTAGGAAACCTTAACCATCCTTGATCAATGAGCTAGTCAAGTAGAGGCTCACTAGGGACACGATGTTTGTTTATGTATTCACACATGTATTAAGGCTTCCGGTCAATACAATTCTAGCATGAATAATAAACCTTTATCATGAATAAGGAAATATAATATAAAAAACAACTTTATTATTGCCTCTAGGGCATATTTCCTTCAGTCTCCCACTTGCACCGGAGTCAATAATCTAGTTCACATCACCATGTGATTTAACACCCATAGTTCACATCGCCATGTGACCAACACCCAAAGAGTTTACTAGAGTCAATAATCTAGTTCATATTGCCATGTTATTAACAACCAAAGAGTATTGAGGAGTGATCATGTTTTGCTTGTGCGAGAAGTTTAGTCAATGGGTTTGTCACATTTAGATCCGTATGTACTTCACAAATTTCTATGTCTACAATGCTCTGCATGGAGCTACTCTAGCTAATTGCTCCCACTTGTAATACGTATCCAGATTGAGACTCAAAGTCATCTGGATCGGTGTAAAAGTTTGCATCAACGTAACTCTTCACGACAAACTCTTTATCACCTCCATAACCGAGAAATATTTCCTTAGTCCTCTAAGGATAATTTTGACAGCTGTCTAGTGATCTACTCCCGGATCACTATTGTACCCCCTTGCCAAACACATGGCAAGGTACACAATAGGTCTGGTACACAGCATGGCATACTTTATAGAACCTATGGCTGAGGCATAGGGAATGACTTTCATTCTCTCTCTATCTTCTGCCGTGGTCGGGCTTTGAGTCTTACTCAACTTCACACCTTGTAACACAGGCAAGAACTCTTTCTTCGACTGGTCTATTTTGAAATTCTTCAAAAACTTTGCCAAGGTATGTACTTTGTGAAAGTCCTATTAAGCGTCTCGATCTATCCTTATAGATCTTGATGCCCAATATATAAGCAGCTTCACCGAGGTCTTTCATTGAAAAATTCTTATTCAAATATCGTTTTATGCTATCCAGAAATTCTATATCATTTCCAATCAATAATATGTCATCCACATATAATATGAGAAATGCTATAGAGCTCCCACTCACTTTCTTGTAAATACAGGCTTCATCATAAGTCTGTATAAAACAATATGCTTTGATCACCTCAACAAAGCGTATATTCCAACTCCGAGATGCTTGCACCAGTCCATAGATGGATCGCTGGAGCTTGCACACTTTGTTAGGACCTTTAGGATCGAAAAAACCTTCTTGTTGCATCATATAAAACTCTTCTTTAAGAAATCCATTAATAAGGAATGCAGTTTTGATGTCCATTTGCCAAATTTCATAATCATAAAATGCGGCAATTGCTAACATGATTTGGACTAACTTAAGCATCGCCACGGGTGAGAAGGTCTCATCGTAGTCAACCCCTTGAACTTGTCAAAAACCTTTCGCGACAAGTCGAGCTTTGTAAATGGTGACATTACATCAGCGTCTGTCTTCTTCTTGAAGATCCATTTATTCGCAATGGCTTGCCAATCATCGAGCAAGTCCACCAAAGTCCACACTTTGTTCTCATACATGGATCCAATCCTAGATTTCATGGCCTCAAGCCATCTATCGGAATCTGGGCTCATCATAGCTTCTTCATAGTTCGTAGGTTTGCCTTGGTCTAGTAACATGACTTCCAGGACAGGATTATCGTACCACTCTGGTGCGGAACGTGTTCTGGTTGACCAACAAAATTCAGCAGTAACTTGATCTGAAGTTTTATGATCATCATCATTACCTTCCTATTTAGTTGGTGTAGGCATCACGGGAACAATTTTCTCTGATGTGCTACTTTCCAATTCGAGAGAAGGTACAATTACCTCATCAAGTTCTACTTTCCTCCCACTCACTTCTTTTGTGAGAAACTCCTTCTCTAGAAAGGATCCATTCTTAGCAACAAAGATCTTGCCTTCGGATCTGTGGTAGAAGGTATACCCAATAGTATCTTTCGGGTATCCTATGAAGACATAGTTCTCCGCTTTGGGTTCGAGCTTATCAGACTGAAGCCTTTTGACATAAGCATCGCATCCCCAAACTTTTAAGAAGTGACAACTTATGTTTCTTGCCAAACCACAGTTCATACGGTGTCATCTCAATGGATTTAGACGGTGCCCTATTTAACGTGAAAGCGGCTGTCTCAATGCATAACCCCAAAACAATAGTGGTAAATCGGTAACAGACATCATAGATCGCACCATATCTAATAAGATATTGTTACGACGTTCGGACACACCATTACATTGTGGTGTTCAACGTGGTGTGAGTTGTGAAACTATTCCACATTGTTATAAATGAAGGCCAAACTCATAACTCAAATATCCGCCTTCGCGATCAGATCGTAGAAACTTTATTTTCTTGTTACGATGATTCTCCACTTCACTCTGAAATTCTTTGAACTTTTCAAATGTTTCAGACTTGTGTTTCATTAAGTAGATATACCCATATATGCTCAAATCATCTGTGAAGGTCAGGAAATAACGTACCCGCCGCGTGCCTCAACACTCATCGGACCGCATGCATCGATATGTATTATTTCCAGTAAGTCACTGGCTCGCTCCATTGTTCCGGAGAACGGAGTTTTAGTCATCTTGCCCATGAGGCATGGTTCACAAGTATCAAATGATTCATAATCAAGTCATTCCAAAAGCCCATCTGCATGGAGGTTCTTCATGCGCTTTACACCATTATGACCTAAACGGCAGTGCCACAAGTATGTTGCACTATTATTATCAACTTTGCATATTTTGGCATCAATATTATGAATATGTGTGTCACTACGATCGAGATTCAATAAACCATTCACATTGGGTGTCTGACCATAGAAGGTTTCATTCATGTAAACAGAACAACAATTATTCTCTGACTTAAATGATTAAATGTATTGCTATAAACATGCACTGGTACGCACCGGCACTATACAAATGGTTTTTAACCCCTTTCCGCGACGACATTTGGAACCGTCGCCAAGTGAGTGTGGGCGATAGGGGGGTCCTTCCCACACGACCCAGAAACCGTCGGGGATAGGGAGCGAAGATGCATATACAGTACTCCTACTTGTTTGTGCTCGCATTGCCATCGCAGTCGGTATTCTGTGGTGCTACGTTTATGATGCGCGACCCATCACAAACGGTTCACTATTCTAGAACGTGTATGATAAGCATACAATCACACACATTCACTTGTCCCAAACCGTATGAGATAACTAATTAAGAAGATTAGCTAATCATCGTACGAGTGTCAGATAGGATTACGAAACGTCGGACCATCGTAACATTGTCGTACACGACAACTATCGCACACGCTATTCTGTGGTGCAACGTTTACGATGCATACTTCATCAGAAACAGTTCATGGTTTTGAATCGTGTATGATAAGGCAACTATCACAAACGTTTAGTTCTTCTATGACCAAACGTTTGCGATGCGCATAACATCACAAACAGTCCATAATTTCAAAGCGTGTGCGATAAGGTGACTATCGCAAACATTTATTAAGAAAGAACTGTGTGCGATGCTGTTGTTAATTGCACATGTTTTTTCTTGGCTGACCGTGTGTTCAGTGGAGATTGATCACACACGTAGCGGATCCTAGAAACGTGTCTGATCTCCACGTCTATCGCAGACGTTTCTCTTTCGCCAACCATGTGCAGTGTAATCCCTAATCAATCCCTAATTTAAAAATCATATGTTTTGAATTTGATAGTAGGCAATCACTTATTTCATATCCAAACATGTTTATTACAAATATAGGTTCAACAACGAATGCATAATTCGATGAACAGGTACATATACTGAAGAACTACAGAAGCACCAAGTAAAGAATGATGAACCACTGTTGTACTAAAGACTGTAAAGAGAGGCAAAAGACATTTTGGTTGCTGGAGAAGGTGAAGTGGAATGCCCATATTGTGCCCTCCTCCATGCGCAATGCACGCGCGACTCTAGGCCAACCCCTTGTGATGGCTGCCTGTCCATCCTTCACTGTCTTCAATACGACTTCTCGATGCTCATTGTAGTCTGGATGAAATACTTTAACCTTTATTGCGTGTCCACCAATCATGTACTTTGTGAGGTAATCTTAAGTGAACTGCTTCGGGAACCACTGCGAACGAAAAAGATTCAGACATTGTTGTCTAACAACTCATTATGGGTAGTAAAAAGAGAAGGCTGCGGAGTTTGTAGTTACCATCCTACAGCTCACTGTTGTGTTGGATAGAGCATAAACAAATAATTTGCTTGCCACCATTCGTATCTTTTTGCTAATAATCCTTATCAATTTCCTCACTTGATGCTTGTTCCTGAATATCTCATTGCCCCATACGCAAAAAGGGTCGATGTGTGGATCCTTGCCAAGGGCATATGTACCTACAAGCAACAAGTCAATATTAGAAGCTAACAAGTGTCCAGGCCTGGATCTATATGCACTATATTATGGAACGACGAGGGGAGTACAAGCTGAGGGATGAAGCTAACCTCTGCGGAAAATGGTGGCCACTCCCGTTTCCTGCATTAGTAGTGGAAAGGCATGATAAGTACAACAACCTTAACATCAAACAAATATAGCAAATGTAAACAACATCATCTCCAAATGATAGCTTGAATGTGTTGGTTTAAGCATGCTGTTAAAGCATATATAAAATGGAAGGCAATGTTACCGACAACAGGCTTAACAGCCATCAAATATGGCAATTCAAACTGGTATTGTTGAAAATGAATACAACTTAGGTAATGCTTAAACATCACACTGGATAAATGTGTAAAACTGAAATAAAGGGCATGTGTTAACTACACGAGGCATAACTGGAACCAAATATAGCTGTTCAAACTGGTATTGATGTAGTCGAGCGACACAGTTCTGACTTGCACATAATGAACAACACATTGTGAATGACTGAAATAAACAAGGCATAAATGACTAGTATAACAACCAAATATAGCCATTGAAAACTAGACAGAGTCTCACTTCAACCAACCTAACAAGCAAATACAGATAAACAGGGCATATGCTTGAAAACTGGACAAATGCTCACTGCAACCAACCTAACAAGCAGATAAAGATAAACAAGGCATCTGCTTGATAACTGGACAAATGCTAAAAAAAGCAACCTAACAACCAAATACAGATAAACAAGGCATCTGCTTGATAACTAGACAAATGCTCACTGCAACCAAACTAAGAACCAAATACATATAAACAAGGCATCGGCTCGATAACTGAAAAAATGCTCACTGCAACCAACCTAACAACCAAACACAGATAAACAAGGCATCTACTCACTATAAACAACAAAATATAGCCATTTGTGAAACTGAAGTAAACAATTCATACTTAAACATCACATAGCCCTATTGAACAATACATTTTTGCATAACTGGAATAATTAAACACGACATAGTTATAGCACCGCACGAAAAATGCTACTACAACAAAGGGTACGGGTTGGCAAGCTAGAAAAGGTAAGATTTGCTGATAGGATGTTGCCTCACATTTCATGGACAGGATCCTTCCAGTTGGAAGAGCACAGACCAATGGTGCGCTCTCTGATGTCACAGATGGGCTATTTCACCTTGGAAGAACCTTTGTGGGTGCCCTCCTCGTGGTCGTGGTCGATGAGATCTGACTTGGTAATTGAGGATCCCAAGCCGCCGCCATAGAACGTGTCCTTCACAAATGACAAAATGGGCTCGATGGCGTATAAGGATCACAAATCCTTGACCGCTTGGCGGAGGAGATCAGCGGCAGGGCCGTTGAAGAGATTGACGGCGGTTGAACTAGAGGGGTTGGGGATGGACCACGTAACCTGTGACATGGCCCGCGTGAAGCCGTCATTGTCGACGAGCTTGATGTCGTAGCGAGCTTTCCCGAGATACAGTAATATGCAAGCCCGCTGACATGAAGCCTTTGGCATGGCAACGTAGTCAACGTCTTCCGCGGTGATGCATTGCTCCGGGATCGACAGGTCGGGGTGAATGGCGGCCAGCTTGCCAACATCCGCCGGAGAGGCCATGATAAACCCCTTCTTGGCCGAACACTCTTCAGGCTCCCCGGGGTACGTGGTCGAGCTTAGGCTGCGACATTCTGGAGCAGGGGATGTGGATCTGGTGGGGAGGGACACCGCAAGCCTCATCTAAAAACTCAGGGGAGTGGGACGACGGTATGGGAATTGCTGGGTAACCTGAACTTTATTATCTAAGCTAGGAGGAATGGGCAGACCGGCATGGGCTGGCGGCGCCGGTGGCGGCCGCGAGCTAGGGTTCAAGGGGGGAGGGGGCCGGGTGAGGGACTGTGGAGGGGGGATGGTGGTGTTTGAGGATACGCCACAGCTACTGAAATTTTTAGTAATGGTGGGTGGAGATGGTGGTGGACGAGGGAGGGCGACGGTTCAAATGCCTCGGCTACTGCAATTTTACTATAAGGTCGGTGTTGGAGGAGTGTGGGCGACGGTTGAAGTACGAAGGCTACTAAAATTTGGGTAAAGGAATTGATGCGGGGCAGGAGTGCCCAAGATCGCGCACGGTCCAATAAGAATATGCGTGTATGATAATAAGGAATAGTGGCGGAACCGCCGATTTTTGCAACGCTCAAGGCGGGTAGTTTGTTTTTATATTTCTAGCTAGCTGGCTATCGCACACGGTTCATCCTAATTTCTAAATAAACTTACCCGCTGTCGGTGTCAAAACCAGCGGATCTCGGGTAGGGGGTCCTGAACTGTGCGTCTAAGGCTAATGGTAACAGGAGGCGGGGGACACAGTGTTTACCCAGGTTCGGGCCCTCTCGATGGAGGTAATACCCTACTTCCTGCTTGATTGATCTTGATGATATGAGTATTACAAGAGTTGATCTACCACGAGATCGTAGAGGCTAAACCCTAAAAGCTAGCCTATGATTATGATTGTTGTTGTCCTACGGACTAAACCCTCCGGTTTATATAGACACCGGAGGGGGCTAGGGTTACATAGAGTCAGCTACAGAGAAGGAGATCTACATATCCGAATCGCCAAGCTTGCCTTCCACGCAAAGGAGAGTCCCACCCGTACACGGGACGAAGTCTTCAATCTTGTATCTTCATAGTCCAATAGTCCAGCCAAAGTATATAGTCCGGCTATCCGAGGACCCCTTAATCCAGGACTCCCTCAGTAGCCCCTGAACCAGGCTTCAATGACGATGAGTCCGACGCGCAGATTGTCTTCGACATTGCAAGGCGGGTTCCTTCTCCGAATACTTCATAGAAGATTTCAAACACAAGGATCGTGTCCAGCTCTGCAAAACAAATTCCACATACCACCGTAGAGAGTGCAATATTCCACAAATCCAATCTGCTGACAACTTTTAATAACGTGACATCACGACCCGGTCTTTATTCAAACCGTTTTCCTCAACCAGCTGCTGCACATGTTGTGAGGCGGTTTCCTTAGCACGTCTTGTCGAAGCAGAGATCGTGTCCCCTTATCACGGGATTCTCATCAATACGGGTATGGGTAACCCAACCATGTCATCAATTGCGGCGCTTGGGGAATAAGCGATTTTACGGGGCAAGTGGGGAGGCGCACGGTTTCTACTGCCTTTATAAAGGGACAAGGACTCCTCTTTTTCACCCACGCCTTCTTCTTCCCCTGCCCACCCATTCTTGCGCACTCGAGCTCCAGCGCCCAAGTTCTCATCTCCTCCGCAAAGCCATTCCAAACATGTCCAGAGCGGGAGGCAAGTGGATGGTCTCCTCCGTTATGGAGGAGGACATTACGAAGCTCCGGGAAGCCAGATACTTGGCCACAGACATCACGCACCGGCTCCCAGACGCGGGGCAGGTCGTCCCTACTCCAGAACCCCATGAGAGGGTTGTATTCCTCACCCACTTTGTCCGCGGACTGGGATTTCCCCTCCACCCGTTTGTCCGCGGGCTCATGTTCTACTATGGGCTGGACTTCCATGATCTGGCCCCCAATTTCATCCTCAACATCTCAGCGTTTATCATCGTGTGCGAGGCCTTCCTCCGCATCAAGCCCCACTTCGGCCTGTGGCTGAAGACCTTCAACGTGAAACCGAAGGTGGTGGTCGGCCAGCAAGCGGAGTGCGGAGGCGCCATGGTGGGTAAAATGCCCAACGTCACCTGGCTCGAAGGCTCCTATGAGGAGACTGTGAAGGGGTGGCAATCAGGGTGGTTCTACATCACCGAGCCGCGCGACACCAACTGGGTGGCGGCCCCCGAATTTTGATCCGGCATCCCCATGCGCTCACCTCCTGGAAAGAGAAGGGCCTATCCTGGGTTTCATCGGTGGAGCTGACCGGACTCCAGAACCGCATCAAAAATATGATGAGTAAGAAAATCAAGCTTGTCAATGTGGTCCAGGTCATGCTCTTCTGCCGGATCCTTCCGTGTCAAAGACGGGCATTCAATATGTGGGAGTTCGACCCGGCCAAACACAAGACGCTGCGAGAGCTTTTCGACACGACGCACAAAGACGTCTGGAAGGTGCTATTCAAGGCCGCCAAGGTACCTCCTCCTCTTACCGAGGATCGCGGACTCAGCGCAAAGCGCCCTGCCAATCTGGTAAGCTTTTTATATTTCAGAAGATGTTCCTTTCCCCAGTATAATCGTGTGAGGGATTTGAGCCTCCACGCCATTTTAACAGGGCTGGGTAGCGACAGCGGAGCGGATCGACTATCCGGCCCCATTGCCCGAAGATCCAGCAAGGGCTCTCTTAACGGAGATGCTGGTTCCGGGGCCCTATGAGGCGCCGGAGAAGAAGGCCAAGAAGAAGCCGCGGGGACCAGGAAAGGTCTCCGGCGCAAGGTTGTATCGGACTCATCGTCCGAAAACACCGAGGCGCACTCCTCCCACGAAAACGAGGAGGAGGAAGAGGAAAGTCCCCCCCCCCCAATTGGGGGGGACAAGAAAAGGAAGGCCGCCCCATCAGGGGAGGCCGAAGGGTCCAAGAAGGGAAGGACCCTCCTTCCGGACCACTCCACAACAGCCGCTTACAGCAACGAGGAGTGGTTGCCCAGGGACAAGCCCCTGGCGAAGTCGTGAGTATCCGGATTCTATAATAGTTCTGGTATGTTTTGTTTTATTACTTCTTATCATGTCAAACGTGATTGTGCAGTCCGTCCAAATCCCACATCGACGTATCTTCTTCGGATGGGTCTTTGGGCCAGTCGGCGATGAACAACGATTCACTCCCGACAGCCACCTCCCCCCGGCCTACGGACGACATCGAGAGGATACCGGACCAAGGGGAGATAATTCTGGAGGTGCCCTAGGGCGACATCCCAGACGCCGGGCGTATGGGGGGTAAGACTCCCATGGGTTCTGATGACGGGGGCCGCAGCAAGTTTGGCCCCCAGCCGGATACTGCGCCGGAACCTCCAGTGGTTCCGGATTCTGATAGGCGACCCCTCGCTAAGGGGGGCGGGCCGTCTGTGCCGATGGCCTTTGTCCATCCAGAGGCATCGGACAACTTGCTGGAAGCGCTTCGCGGCGCTTCCATTGACGAAGAGCACCGCACCATCATGAGTGCGGTGGTCGAGAAGGTTCGGTCCGCCAAAAGCGGATTGACCGAAGCCTGTGCCAGCCTCCTAACAGGCTTTGAGGTAAGCAATCAAATTATGAGAAAATATCACAGCATAGATAGTAGCCCCTGATGCTCTGCTTGGTATTCGGAAAGAAAGGCCGAACAGAGGATCAAATAACAATCACAAGAGTCTAATCAGAATGTCTATGTGAATAAGCAGGATTCACTGCTGGCCGCTGCCGCTCGTACTGCGGAGGTCTCCGGACTGAAGCGGGACCTTGAGCGGTCCGAAGAAGAGCTCGGCCTTCCCAAGAGGCAGCTCGAAGAGAACAAAGGTAAGTGATACCCCGTATGTATATTGATAAAGAAAAAGTGGTTTTTAGATCATAGGATCATCATGAATTTTGCTAGGGGCCACGACTGAAGTGGCGGCCCTGAAGAAGGCGATGTCCGAGGCCGAAGACAGAGTGGCTAAGGAGCGCATCAAGCGCGAAAAGCAAGAGGCCCGAGTCGGCGAGGTTCAGCAAGAGCTCCAGGATTTCGTCAAGAAATACAAGTCCTTGGAGCGTGACTCTAAGACGCAAGGGTCCGAGCTTGCGAAGGCCCTTGAGAACACACAAAATGCCAAGGCCGAAGCCCAAAAGGCCCTCCAGGAGATTCAGGCGGTCAAGAAGATAGTGGCGGGTAAGGCATTCATTATGCAAAGCAAGCATGTGAAGGAGACTTTCCTTTTACTTACCCGAATTCGGAGCTCTTCAGGAGCGTTCGCAGATCTACCGCGCAGCGTATCGGATGCCGCGGAGTTCTACCGGGCCGAGGAAGGGAGCTCGACGGAAAAGTTGTTCTAGTCTCAATATGCTGGGACCGAACATCCAATGCCCTTGAGCGACCAGCTAAAGCAACTGGTCGAGCTTCACAAGGCGGCCGAGCTGGCCATGAGGGGTCTCATAGTGCAGATGTGGCCTGGCGAGCCCCTGCCCGGCAGCTACTTTGGCCTGGTAAAGCGGCTTGTGAATGCCTGCCCACGGCTTGAAGTCATAAAGCGGTCCGTCTGCATTGAGGGTGCGCGCAGGGCCTTTGCCCGTGCGAAAGTGCATTGGGCGAAGATGGATGCCGAAAAGCTGGTGAAGGAGGGGCCACCAGAGGGCAAGGAGCATCGCCACCCCGAGAAGTATTATGACAGTGTCCTGAAGGGTGCCCACCTTGTGGCGAAGGAATGTGCTAAAGATGTAATATTTGAGTGAATGTACTCATGTGATCCTGTAATATGAAAACGAGTTCATGTGCGCTATATAACGCGTGTCGATTTAAAATATTACCTTTTGTGCGGCCGTGTATAAAATCTGAGAGTTGGCCAGTCGTCGGCTTTTGCCAACATGTAACTAGTACTGAGGTGTTCGCGATAAATCTTAAACACTCTTTATCCAAAAAAATTGGTCCTTTAAGGAGGTGTTTAGCGCAGCGAACAAGGCAATCGGACTATACAGCTTTATCACTCTCACTTAGCCATAGAAGTCTACAATTTTAAATTTTGGCGAAGCCCCTAGTATTCGGAAGGCCGAACTTGGGGCGCTATATACGCCTAAATCGGACAAGGCTGATTCCTCGCCCGAAGCGGAAAAAATCTTTAAGGATTTAAGACCTCTCGAACAGCGACCAGCTCTCGCCGCATCATGACAGTCAGTTTTCGGATTTTTCTACTGAGGTGCTCGTCCGGAAGAACCAGGACACAATCGCAGTAGTTCTCCCAGTGCTACCTTAGTCGATATAGCGGAACGTAAGGTACCAAAACATGGGAGCCGGGCAAACCCAACTATTGACCCAAGACATGATTCGGAGCTGATGCATATAATGCTATAAGTTCGGGGTGCCACACTGTCGAAAGTGTCCGGACTTTTCTTGCCGTGTTATGGGGTACACTGAAGCCCCTGGCGCACTGGACGTACCAGAATGTACGGGTGCAATTTGTCGTGAATAAGCAGACAAGGAAAAAAGATGAAAAATGCAATGATAAGCTAACGTTGTACATTGTTATTTAAATGATACGTCAAAGCGTATTTATACAAGTAGTGCAATAAGTAAAAATAGGACTATTTGACATGTCCTATCCAAGGGCAATTTGCGTGTGGGTATGTAAAACAGGTATAGCAATCGTTATCAGAGACCACCTGGGGATTCCCTTGTACGTCAAAGCTTCTTGCTTCCTTGGTGCTTCCCTCCCATGATGGGTCCGATAATCAGGCTATCGGAAAGGGCCTCCAGAGAATAGGGTCCTAAAAGGAAGAAAATGGTAAAGATATACGGGTCCTGAGGCGGTTGAGCCGCATTGTGGGCCGTGCCATAGCCGTGCCTCCGCCTATGCCCATGGTATCTTGAGTGCATAATTATGTACGCGCGGCAAAGATTTCGCCGCTTGACTGGGACTAGGACGGAGGTCGAAATGCTAGGCGAGCTCTGGACATGCCGGGCGATCCTGTTGTGGGGTACTCCGGACTAGCTTGAAGGTGTCCGGGGGCTTTATCGCCGAATTGGCGGTTTGCCTCAGAAGGCTGCTTTGTACTTCTGCTGCGAGGGCCGCAGTGTGCTCCTCCATACGGAGCGAGCGCTCTGTGTTTCCATTAACGGTTATAACCCTGCGAGGTCCTGACATTTTGAGCTTGAGGTATGCATAATGCGGTACCGCATTGAATCTGGCGAATGCGGTTCGTCTGAACAGTGCGTGATAGCCACTGCAGAAGGGGACGATATTGAAGATTAACTCCTTGCTTCGGAAGTTGTCCGGAGATCCGAAGACCACTTCCAGTGTGATTGAGCCCGTGCAACAAGCCTCTACACCTGGTATGATACCTTTAAATGTTGTTTTTGTGGGTTTGATCCTCGAGGGGTCGATACCTATTTTGCGCACTGTATCCTGATAGAGCAGGTTCAGGCTGCTGCCACCGTCCATAAGGACTCGAGTGAGGTGAAATCCGTCAATGATGGGGTCAAGGACCAATGCGGCAGAACCGCCATGACGGATACTGGTAGGGTGGTCTCTACGATCGAAAGTGATCGGACAAGAAGACCATGGGTTGAATTTTGGGGGACTGGCTCCATCACATAGACGTCCCTTAGTGCACGCTTCCGTTCCCGCTTGGGAATATGGGTTGCGTATATCATGTTCACCGTTTTCACTTGAGGAGGAAATATCTTCTGTCCTCCTGTGTTCGATGGCCGGGGCTCCTCCTCGTCATTGCTATGTGGCCCCTTTTCCTTGTTTTCGGCATTCAACTTGCCGGCCTGTTTAAACACCCAGCATTCTCTGTTGGTGTGGTTGGCTGGTTTATCGAGGGTGCCGTGAATTTCACACAAGCGATCGAGTATGCGGTCCAAACTGGATGGGCCTGGATTGCTTCTTTTGAACGGTTTTTTCGCTGACCGGACTTAGAGCCACTGAATCCGGTATCGGCTGTCGTGTCTTCGGTGTTGTTGCCATTGTTGCGACGTGGCTTGTCGTTGCTATCTCTGGCATCTGAATTGCCAGGATTTCTTGATGTGTTGTTGCTGCGAGCCAGCCAGCTGTCCTCGCCCGAACAAAAGCAGGTCATGAGTGTCGTGAGGGTTGCCATGGACTTCGGATTCTCTTGGCCGAGGTGTCGGGCGAGCCACTCGTCGCGGATATTATGCTTAAATGCCGCTAAGGCCTCGGCATCCAGACAGTCGACAATTTGGTTCTTTTTAGTTAGGAACCGAGTCCAGAATTTCCTGGCTGACTCCCCGGGCTGTTGGGTTATGTGACTCAGGTCATCTGCATCCAGTGGTCGCACATAAGTGCCCTGGAAGTTGTCAAGGAATGCGTCTTCCAGGTTCTCCCAACTGCCAATGGAGTTTGGCGCCAAGGTATTCAGCCAATGCGGAGCTGGCCCTTTGAGTTTTAGTGGGAGGTACTTGATGGCATGTAGATCATCACCACGGGCCATGTGGATGTGGAGGAGGAAATCTTCAATCCATACCGCGGGATCTGTTGTACCATCATATGATTTGATGTTCACGGGTTTGAACCCTTCTGGGAATTCGTGATCCATTACTTCATCAGTGAAGCATAGGGGATGTGCAGCGCCTCTGTGCCGGGCTATATTGTGACGCAGTTCATACGAGTCTTGTCTGCTGTATTCGGCCCGGCCGGATTTGCTTTTAGTATATCCGGCGTGACGGTCGTCGTCACGCGTTGGGGCGCGCCCCCGTGATCCGTAGGTCGATCTTGTATGTCCTGCTTTGTTTTCCAATACATCTCGCAGGTCCCGCGTGTAGCCCCGGGCCTTGGTGTTTTTGTTTGACTGGCGATGGGGTGTGGGATGGACTGTGGGCTGATGCACCGCTTTGTCTCGGCCACGAGGTGGCCGGTCAGCCGCATCATACGCTGGTAGTGTAGGTTTTGATGCTTCCTCCTCGAGTTGGGGTAGCAACCTGCGCTTTGGGTAACTTTTGGTTCGGTGCTCGAGTTCGTATTCCTCGGCTGCCAGGACTTCGGTCCATCTATCCGCTAGCAGATTTTGATCAGCTTGAAGCTGCTGCTGCTTTTTCTTCAGGCTTTTTGTTGTGGCTATAAGCCGGCGCTTGAAGCGCTCCTGCTCGACGGGATCCTCAGGCACGATGAATTCTTTGTCACCGAGGCTCACCTCATCTTCGGAGAGGGGCATGTAATTGTCATCCTCTGATTCTCCGTTTGTTGCCTATTCCTTAGGGCTAGCTTGCCCATCCTCCCGCTCGAAGCCTGGCCGGGGGGGGGGGATTGTCTTCGTCTTCGGTACTATCCGCAGCGTTATTGTCTTTTGTGCCGGTATCATTGCTTTTGCTATGGCGGGGCTTAGAGCGGCGCTGATGACGCCAGTGCTTAGATTGCTTCTCGGGGGGATTATCCTCCGTTGCCTTATTGCCATCGCTTTCTTTGGGGGTGTCCACCATATATATATCATATGATGAGGTGGCTGTTCAGCGCCCTGTGGGCGGTGGTTCCTGTTCTTCTCCTGCATCATCGTCCATACCGTCGATGTCTTTGGAGCCGAAATCAAGCATGTCGGATAGGTCGTCGACAGTGGCTATTAAGTGGGTGGTGGCTGGGGAACTAATTTCTTCGTCGTCCGCTTCCCACTCAAGCCGGACATAGTTCGGCCAAGGGTCTCCTCACAAGGAGAGAGACCTCAATGAATTTAGCATGTCGCCCAAGGGCGAGTGCTGAAAGATATCCGCGGAGGTGAACTCCATGATCCGTGCCCAATCAGATTCGATAGGCACGGACGCAAGCGGTTCGGAGCCTGTGGCCGGGGACGAATCCAAGGGCCCGATGACACATGTCTCACAGGAGGTGAAATCAGTATTCGGCTCTACCTCCGCTGAGTGTGCAGCCTCCGTGGCGGGGTCCATCCACCCGTCCTCGGATGGCACGATCTGCTCCGGATTGAGGGCCGGAGTAGCAGCAGGTGTGGTCTCCCGAACACCGTCCGACGGCAGAGCTAAGTCATGTTCGTCGTGACTGTGCGGCGCACCTGACATGGGCTCGGATTCGTCGAAGATCAAGTCTCCGCGGATGTCGGCAGTATAGTTCAAGCTTCCAAACCTGACCTGATGGCCAGGGGCATAGCTATTGATCTGCTCTAGATGGCCAAGCGAGTTGGCCCGCAGTACGAAGCCGCCAAATACAAAGATCTGTCCGGGGAGAAAAACCTCACCCTGGATCGCATCGTTGCCGATGATCGAAGGAGCCATCAAGCCTTTATCGTGATGGCACAGTGGAACTCTCAATGAAAGCACCAATGTCGGTGTCAAAACCGGCGGATCTCGGGTAGGGGGTCCCAAACTGTGCATCTTAGGCTAATGGTAATAGGAGGCGGGGGACACAATGTTTACCCAGGTTCGGGCCCTCTCGATGGAGGTAATACCCTACTTCCTGCTTGATTGATCTTGATGATATGAGTATTACAAGAGTTGATCTACCACGAGATCGTGGAGGCTAATCCCTAGAAGCTAGCCTATGATTATGATTGTTGTTGTCCTACGGACTAAACCCTTCGGTTTATATAGACACCGGAGGGGGCTAGGGTTACATAGAGTCGGTTACAGAGAAGGAGATCTACATATCCGAATCACCAAGCTTGCCTTCCACGCAAAGGAGAGTCCCACCCAGACACGGGACGAAGTCTTCAATCTTGTGTCTTCATACCAACAGTCCGGCCAAAGTATATAGTCCGGCTGTCCGAGGACCCCTTAATCCAGGTGTCCCTCACCCGCCTTTAGCTTGCGCAGTCATGGTGATTTTATAGTGCACTTGCATTGCACACGGTAAGCTAGTACCTCCACCATTTGCTCGCGCTTGCGCAGTCATGGTGATTTTACAGCAAAAAAACCCTATAAAAACATAGTCTACAAATTAGCAAAACAAGGATCCCAAGGTTTATATAATCAGCATGTTAGGTCATTATAGAGATATTTATCTCTTTGTTTCTATAATGACCGTGTCATGGCGATTAAATGAATCTTGAGATATGTAACTTCCCACCGGGTCACCCATCCTTGGACTAGTCCAGCTCGAGCATGCTTAACTTCTCCGTTCTATTCGACTATGCTAGCGGATGGGAAGCGACGCCTTGCTGATAGGAATTGCCTCCTTGGCTTTAAGGTGTTTCACGCTGGTCACCCTATGGGACCTACTCCCTCCTATCACGCACATTTGTGCTTTTAGAAAATGTGTGCGATATTTACATGGCTGGTGTGTCGCCATCTAGCCTTCAATGAGCACTGACACTGGCAGCGGGAAACCGATGGGAGAAGAGGCAGGAAACCGATGAGAGGAGTGGCGGGAAGCGGTAGCCTGTTTAGAAAACGTAGTAGAGAAGGAAGCATGAGCTAGCACGACGCATGCGCACAGTGCTTACCCATGTACTGCATGTGCTGTCGAAAGGGCTGAGGGTTGCCGTTCGATCTGGGAGCATCCAACGATGCAGACGTATGATCCGTGGGGTTTGTGTCGGATGTGGGGTTCCGGCAAAACCCTTAAGGTTCGAACTCTAGGGTGCGCGCGAAGTCTTTCCCTCCTACCGATCCACGCCCCAGCTCGCTAAGATCTCGCAGACGAACACGAACTCGCAACATAGAAAGACACGAGATTTATACTGGTTCGGGCCACCATTGTGGTGTAATACCCTACTCCAGTGTGGTGGTGGTGGATTGCCTCTTGGGCTGATGATGAACAATACAAGGGGAAGAACAACCTGATGAGGTTGAGGAGTTCTTGTGCTCAGTGAGCTGGTGGATGAGAACTCGGTCTGATGCCCCTACTGTGGTGGCTAGCTCTAATTATATAGGCCCTGGTCCTCTCCCCAAATATTGAGCGGGAAGGGAGACAACAACGGCGGGCGAATTTGAAAGGGGACAGCTAGTACAAGCTATCCTGACAAAGTTGGTCTTCGCCTGGTAAAGGCTCTGGTGATGACGCCGTCTTGGGCTCCACGATGACCTCTGTCTTGCCGTCCTTCTGATCTTGGTCTCGTTGCACCGATATGGCGACCTTTGCCTGATGCCTCGGTACTCCTTGCCTGCGCTTGCCTTCTTAGCACGAAAGAGGAAACAAGGATGCTGCGCGCGCTGGCGCCCGCCTAGTCTCGATCGTAATGGCTCACGTCACGAAAGCCTCGTGAGGTTTGCCCCGCCTTGATATCTCCGCTCCTCGTGAGCCTGTCTGGCTAGGCCACTCCCGAGGAGGTCTTGTGTCGTCCGCCTCGCGAGGCTTGGCCCCTAGCGAGGGTCTTGAATGCTTTGTTGATGAAGATGGGCCGTACGGCCTGCTGACTTAGCCACGCCGTGGGCCGTAGGAAGGCATGTCTAGGGACCCCCATTCCCAGAACACCGACAGTAGCCCCCGGGCCCAAGGTGCGCTCGGGCTTGGCTTCGCGACGAAGCCAAGGGTCAAGTACGGAGCACCGCGGGCCCCCAAAGCCTGCGGCCTCGGTTGACGTGTGGTGGTTGATTGGACATGGGCATCTCCGCTTCCCCATGCTGCCTTGGCAACTGCACGACTTGACAAGTCCCCGCGACATGCAAGGAAAACCATCATTACCTGCGATCGTGGGAGACACCGGTTGGCCTTCTTTTGCTATAAATGGGGAGGGGGACGGAGCCCCCGTCACCCATCTCTTCCTTGCTTGTTTGCTTCTTCCTCCTCGCTCCACTGCTAGCGACAATGGCGCCTATCAGAAGGTTCTCCGCTGAAGAGAAGGGAAAGGCCCCGCGCGATAATCCAGGGCCGCTTCCGCCGAAGAAGAGGTCGGTCCACCGCCGTGATGAAGCGGCGATGCAGGTGGTGACGAGGCCTTGGTGCGAGCGGCCTCCTCCAGGGTATCCGCTACCCATGTATGCCCGAGCCGAGGGCTCAGGAGGATGGAGCGACGAGCGGCGTCACCCGCGCCGCGCCCGTGGTCGCCGCGCCACGACGACACGCGCTGTCGCCCCTGGAACCCACGCCGCGGACTCCTCGCGCGAGCTTGTGCTATGGGCGCCGATGCCTCCAAGCTCTTGGATCCGCTTCCAGCTGTTCTTCTCCGACGTGATGCCGCCGAGGGGGCCTCTCGAGCTCTGGTTGCAGCACGCCGACTGCGACACTCCGGCGACCGGAGCAGAGATCGAAGCGGTCCCCACCGGCAAGATCTTCATGACTTGCGGCTGGGGTGAGGTCGCGCGGGTCTGCCGTACGAGGGGCGCCCTCGCGATCCACTTCGAGTACGACGGTGCCTCCACGCTCTTCTTCAAGGTCTTTGATGCGGAGGGCCGCCACCTGGAGTGCTGCTCCAGAGAGGAGCGTTAGGCTGACGCGCGCTCCACTCATGGCCACTCTAGCAGCAGCAGCCCTTGGGAGTCTAGTAGCTCTCCTGAGCTCTACGAGACTCCGGAGACGAGCGACGACAGCTACATGACCCCGAGCTCTCGCCGCACTCGGAACAGAGCTGCGGCGTCCGGCCATCGCTGATCTGGATGGGGTTGGCACCGGCCTCCCATGGCCCACTGTTGGCGATGATGTCCGCCGCGGGAGGGTGTAGATAGGATCCCTCTTAGTTCTGGCTTTTGTTCCCTGCGAAGAATCATGAAGTACCCCGTGGGGGCGTGTAAGGGGCCTGTAATGTTTTTCGCGCTCATCTTCCCTGTTATGAAAATTTGGTGAGCGCATGTCCTGCTAAGGCTCGGTCCCCCCTTTCTTCCCTCGCGATAGCTTGTTGCTCTACGCTGACAGGTCCCGGTCCCCAGGCAGGCTACAGCCGTCGCTGGTATGCCAGGTCGCGATGCCGTGGTCAAGGCCAGGAGGTGTGCGGCCCGAGGTCCAGTAAGAGCCCCTGAGGTGCGATGCTCAGGAGGTCCCCCTTAGTGCTCAAGCAGCCATGGTAAGGCAAGAAAGGGAGTTGACGTGGCCGCAACGGGGCTGCGACGAGGGTGACCCTTAGGCCCCAACAATTAGCTAATCTGAGAGCAGGACTTATCTTGTCGATTCCGTGGCGATTCCTGGTGGTGCGCTAGGCCTGCGCGCCAGCTTGTGCGGCATAGCTAGGTCGGCCCATACGAGTTTCCCTCCTCCCATGCTCTCCTTAGTGCTCTACGTCCTCAGGTCCCGGCCCTCGCGCGAGCTCAGCCGCCGCTGGTATGCCAGGTCGCGATGCCGTGGTCAAGGCCAGGAGATGAGGGCTGGAGAGCCATTAAGAGCTCCTGAGTCGCGATGCTCAGGAGCCCCCCTTTCAATGCACAAGCGAATTGCACGAGAGAAGGAGATTCGCGGTGCCGCCTGCTATCCTCCCCATGGGATCCCTGTGAACAGGCATAAGAAGAAACACAGTTTGCCGTTATAGCTGCCAGCCTGCCGCTGGTTGTTCCACGAAGAGGCGAGGGCACTGAGGGCCTGGTGAGGTGACGTGCGTGGGGCATGTCGCGAGCCAGAGCTCGACCGCTCAGGTTTGTCGACGTGACAGGGATGGACCCATGCACCAGCGCAGTGCCAATGTGAGGTGGCCCCGTGGGAGGCGACGATCGAGCAGGTGATAACCGTAGGCAGGTTAAGCATGGAAGGCAAATCGGCTTGGGTAAATGCAGGAAGATACATGCCACTGGGTCCGGCCCGAGCGGCTTGGGGATGATGCAGCCCGAGGGGCGCCCCCAGCAAGGTAAGCTAAAGACATAAGCAAAAGGGATACATGCCACAGGGACGGACCCATGCGGCCTGGGAATAATGCAGCCCGAGGGGCGCTCCCAGCTAAATGAGCTTGGAAAATGTCACCTGGTTCTGTAGACGAAGTAGAGTTGGTGCAGCTGAAGGCGTGCGTCGAAGGAATGGCTCTTCACGAGCCACCGGGGCCCTGAGCCTCGGGAGGCTCTGGGGGCTCGGGAGGTTCCTTGAAGACTGTCTCCATTTCTTCCAGGACGGCGTGGTGCCTGGCCTCCTGAGCCGCCAGGACTCGCCGCATGTTGTGCTGATAGGCTGACGCCACGCTCGGCAAGCCGAAGGGCATGCGAACGTAGTTGTGTGGCGGGCCCTCGCAACGGCCCACACGCGAAGGCCAGAAACGCTCCTGAGATGCGGCCCAGTTGAGCCCTGGGACGTCGATGCAGACACGCAGCCCAGCATCCTCGCCTGGATGGGGAGCTGCACCTCGTGAGCGGCTGTCGCCGCGCATGGCCCTTGCGTCTTGCAGTTCCTGAGTGGTCTTGGTGATGAACTCCTGAGTGGTGGGCACTCCTTATCCTGTGTTCTCCTGAGGGAAATGTGCTGCGAAGCACGCCTCCAAGTGGTGCCCAAGCGCATCCCTCATGAGGTTGGCAAGGTCTAAGGCCCTCCAGAAGAGAGCCCCCGAGCCCTGCCCGAGGAGGGCTCCGGGCGCGCCTTCCTATGCGATGGAGGGAGGCGCCCCTGGGGCGGGCGCTGATCCTGACGAGGCTCCAGCTGCGTCGCCACCCTCCTGAGGTCCGGCACGGCGCTGCTGCTTCTTTTTCTTGCAGAGGGCCTCAGGAGGGCCCTCGCTTTTGCGGTCGAGGTCGTTGATTGCTGCAGCTTGGATGGCGCACTCGAGGGAGCACACCGCATCTGTCTCTTCACATGGGACCGTGATGATTCTGCCGCTTCCCGGCATCTTAAGGACGTTGTAGCCGTGATGGATACCCGAGGATGGCGTTGTACGGCAGGTGGATGTGCGCGATGTCGAAGTCGATGAGCTCGGTGCGGTAGTTCTTGCGCTCTCCGAAGGTGACAGGCAGGCGGACCTGCCCTATCGGTGTGGTGGAGCCGTCGGTAGGCTGAAGCTGCTCATATGGCACTTGGAGGTTGTCGAACGTGTCGATGGACAGGACGTTGAGCCCTGCGCCGCCGTCGATGAGGGTCTTGGTAACTTGCACATTGCTGATGACTGGTGAACAAAGCATCGGGAGAGCGCCAGCGGTGGCTGCGCATTTGAGCTGATCTGCCGAGTTGAAAGTGATGGCGCATTGGGACCACCTGAGCGGGTGCGTGGCCTCGAGCTTGGGGAGCACCGCGTTCACTTCACGAGCGAATTGTTTGAAGATGCGTTGAGAGGCTGGGGCCTGCGCGCCGCCCAAGATGCAGGCATTGCACGCGGCTCCTGGAAGCCCCCAACCCCCTCATCCTAATGGTGATTGTCGTTCCTTCTTGGTGGCGGCAGCGAGGGAATACCGGCGTTGCCCTGGGGGCGATCCTCACGAGGCTGGTCCCTCCAGGCGCCCTCGCGAGGATGGTCCTGCCAGCGGTCCTCACGAGACCTGTCGCGCCACTCCTGGCGCGGTCCACGGTCGTCCCAGCGTCCGCCTCCACGTCCTCCTCCACGGCCGTAGCCCCGGTCGCTGCACTCGGGGCATCGACCGAAACGTCCTTCGCGAATGGCTCTGAGCTCCTGACAGTCGCTGGTGTTGTGGGTGTTCAGGTTGTGGAAGGCGCGGAACGGTCGGCTGTTCTTGGATGACTCGGGCTGATCTCTGCCCCGCTTGGTGTCGGGCTCCGCTACGAGCACTGCCGTTTCCTTGCGCTTCACGTCCTTGGCCTTGGCTTTCTTCTCCTCTGTGCCCGCGGCTGGCAGCTCGAGGAGGGAGAGGCGCCCTTCCTCAGCTCTCCCGCACTTGGTCGCCAGGTTAAACAGCTCCTGAGATGTGCACAACTCCTCATGAATAGCGAGCTCTTCCTTCATCTTGACGTCACGGATGCCGTCTGAGAACGCGGAGATGATTGCCTCGTCCGTGACCTCGGGGATCTTGAGGCAAGTGTTGTTGAAGCGCTGGATGTACTTCTGGAGGGTCTACCCTGGCTGTTGCTTGATGCGGCGCAGGTCACCCGCGGCCGGCCGGCGGTCGCGGGTGCCCTGGAAGTTGGCGACGAAGCGGTCGCGCATCTCATCCCAGGAGGAGATCGAGCCGTGCTGCAGGTTCAGGAGCCAGGAGCGGGCACCATCCTTGAGAGCCATAGGCAACCAGTTCGCCATGACCTTCTCATCGCCATTGGCCACTTCGATGCTCTCCTCGTAGAGCTGCAGGAACTCCGCGGGATCGGAGGTGCCGTCGTAGCGGGGAGGCAGATCAGGCTTGAACTTGCCTGGCCAGGCGACGCTATGTAGCTCGGGGGTGAAGGTGCGACAGCCGGCCGTGGTTGCCGGTGCCCGCTTCGGAGGTGGAGCTTGGTCTTGATGAGGTCCGCGCGGTGCCGCTGCGGGCGGTGCGCGGTCTTGACGAGGCAGCGCTGGGAGCGCGGGTGCAGCTTCGTGCAGCCGAGGGATTTCTTGGCAGCTTCTCTCTTCACGCGCGGGCACCGGACATGGCGGATCACGCCGTGGGGCCGCGCGCCTTGGCGCCAAGGCGCAGTCTTGGGGCAAAGGTGGTGGAGGCGCGCCATGAGCCACGTCGCCTGTGGCTGGCGGAGGGTGTGGCAGAGAGAGGGACGGCGCCGGGGAGCCCCCTGTGGCGCGGACAAGCTCGGCGACGCGGTCGAGCCACTCCTCGTAGAGGTCGTCGACTGGGCGGTAGCGTAGGAGCTCATTCGCCGCAAGAAGCGTGGCCCGCGCCTCCATGGGAGCGTGGCGTGCATGGGACGAAGAACCGGCCGGGGTCAGCGACGGAGTGGTGGTGCGGCCGTCCTGCCGCACCGTTGGATGCAGCGAGGACGCCTGTTGCTCGTTCTCTACCGGGCCGGTGGCTGCGTTGGCGGCGGGAGACGGAGAATGACGAGGTGGCCCGCCGGCGGGAGCTGTCTGAGCGACGCGGGCGGTGAGGGCAGCCCGGCGCTCAGCTCGAGCACGACGAGCGTCCGCCATGGAGATGTCGGAGCGACGGAGCGACGAACCGACGGAAGGGAAGCTACGGCGCACCCCTACCTGGCGCGCCAAATGTCGGATGTGTGGTTCCGGCAAAACCCTTAAGGTTCAAACTCTGGGGTGCGCGCGGAGTCTTTCCCTCCTACCGTTCCACGCCCCAGCTCGCTAAGATCTCACGGACGAACTCAACGAACTCGCAACACAGAAAGACACGAGATTTATACTGGTTCGGGCCACCGTTGTGGTGTAATACCCTAGTCCAGTGTGGTGGTGGTGGATTGCCTCTTGGGCTGATGATGAATAGTACAAGGGGAAGAACAGCATCCTGTGGTTGAGGTGTTCTTGTGCTCGGTGAGCTGGTGGATGAGAACTCGGTCTGATGCCCCTACTGTGGTGGCTAGCTCTACTTATATTGAGCGGGAAGGGAGCCAACAACAGCGGGCGAATTTGAAAGGGGACAGCTAGTACAAGCTATCCTGACAAAGGTGGTCTTCGCCTGCTAAAGGCACTGGTGATGACGCCGTCTTGGGCTCCACGATGACCTCCGTCTTGCCGTCCTTCTGGTCTTGGTCTCGTTGCACCGATATGGCAACCTTTGCCTGATGCCTCGGTACTCCTTGCCTGCACTTGCCTTCTTAGCACCAAAGAGGAAACAAGGACACTGCACACACTGGCGCCCACCTGGTCTCGATCGTCATGGCTCACGTTACGAAAGCCTCGTGAGGTTTGCCCCGCCTTTATATCTTGGCTCCTCGTGAGCCTACCTAGCTAGGCCACTCCTCAGGAGGTCTTGCGTCGTCCGCCTCGCGAGGCTTGGCCCCTCGCGAGGGTCTTGAATGCTTTGTTGATGAAGATGGGCCGTACGGCCCGCTGACTTAGCCACGCCGTGGGCCGCAGGCAGGCAAGTTTGGGGACCCCCGTTCCCAGAACGCCGACAGTTTGGGCTCTGGCCAATCAGAACGCACGACTCAGATCGCGCGCGCAGCAGGGGGAAGGGGGGTGTCTCGGCCTCGGTTTGGTAGGCACACGACTTTCGTGAGTGAACCGTGTGCTATTTGAAAACATTTCCTGAGAAGAATCTCGGTTTTTAAATCCCAGTAAATCCAAAACTCACCCGAAAATCGTGAAACTTGGCATGGTGTCACGACATGGCACATATATGTCGAGGAATTTTTTCGTCCATTTTGGCACAACTTTTATTACAAGCCTCTTACAAATCGGAGCTTCTCTCAAAGAAGCCTCGTGGTTCCGATAGGGAAACGTGTCCCCCTTGTGGGGGAAACGATAATCATTGCCTCTTTTCGCCTTGTATTTTCTTCTACCGGCAACATGGAACGACAAGATATCCGTGCTAAAATTTAAACTTATTCAGGGTTCGTTTGGCCTTTTATACACTAATTGAGTTTCCTAGGAATTTAATGTCCATAATTCAAATCTGAACTACAAATACATGCTCCAGTTAACCAAAATGGCTAGAAAAATTATACATGTGTCCTTGGGTGCATGTTTAGGTCCCATGCCAGGAACGGGAATGAATTACAACTGTACCAGCGTCCTGGCTCGTCCTCAAACATTTGGAATCTCAGTTTTAAATCCCCGTAAATCCTAAACTCACCAGAAAGTCATCAACGTAGGCATGGTGTCACATCATGGCACATATATGTCGTGGTAAAAAAATTGTCCAATTTGGGCCAAGGTTTATTACAAACCTCTTACAAACCGGACCTTCTCTCAAAGAAGCCTCATGGTTCCGATAGGGAAATGTGTTCCCCTTGTTGTCGAAACATAATCACTGCCTGTTTTCGCCTTGTATTTTCTTCTATGGGCAACATTGAATGACAGGATATCCATGCTGAAATTTAAACTTATTCAGGGTTCGTTTGGCCTTTTTATACACTAATTGAGTTTCCTTGGCATATCTAATGTCCATAATTCAAATCTGAACTTCAAATACATGCTCCAATTCACCAAAATGGCTATAAAAATTATACATGTGTCCTTGGGTGCATGTTTAGGTCTCATTTAAGGAACGAGAATGAATTACAACCGTACAGACGTCTTGGATCGTCCTCAAACATTTAGGATTTCAGTTTTTAAACCCCCGTAAATCCTAAACTCACCAGAAAGTCGTGAAAGTTGGCATGGTGTCACTATTGGGGAACGTAGCATGCAATTTCAAAAAAAATTCTACGATCACGGAAGATCTATCTAGGAGATACATAGCGACGAGAGGGGAAGAGTGTGTCCATTTACCCTCGTAGACCGAAAGCGGAAGCGTTAGGTTAACGTGGTTGATGTAGTCGAACGTCTTCACGATCCAACCGATCTAGTACTGAACGTACAACACCTCCGAGTTCAGCACATGTTCAGCTCGATGACGTCCCTCGAACTCTTGATCCAGCAGAGGGTCAAGGGAGAGTTCTGTCAGCACGACGGCGTGGTGACGGTGATGGTGATGTGATCCGCGCAGCGCTTCACCTAAGCACTACGACGCTATGACCGAGGAGTAAACCGTGGAGGGGGCACCGCACACGGCTAAGATAACAACTGATGTGCTATGGGGTGCCCCCTGCCCCCGTATATAAGGGAGGGGAGGAGGAGGCCGACCACCAAGGGGGCGCGCCATTGGGGGGGAGTCCTACTAGGACTCCAGTCCTAGTAGGATTCGCCCCCACCCCTTTTTCCTTTCTCATCGGAGGGGGCAAAGGAAGGAGAGGGAAAGGGGACCACACCCCCTCCTCCTTGTCCTATTCGGACTCCCTTGGAGGGGGCGCGCGCCACCCCTTGCGGGCTCCCCTCTCTCTCCACTAAGGCCCATGTAGGCCCAATACTTCCCCGGGGGGTTCCGGTAACCCCTCGGTACTCCAAAATATACCCGAACCTTTCCGAAACCATCCTGGTGCCCGAATATCATTGTCGAATATATCAATCTTTACCTCACGACCATTTCGAGACTCCTTGTCGTGTCCGTGATCTCATCCAGGACTCTGAACAATCTTCGGTCACCAAAACACATAACTCATAATACAAATTGTCATCGAACGTTAAGCGTGCGGACCCTACGGGTTCGAGAATTATGTAGACATGATCGAGACATATATCCAATCAATAACCAACAGCGGAACCTAGATGCTCATATTGGTTCCTACATATTCTACGAAGATCTTTATCGGTCAAACCGCAATAACAATATACGTTATTCCCTTTGTCATCGGTATGTTACTTGCCCGAGATTCGATCGTCGGTATCCTCATACCTAGTTAAATCTCGTTACCGGCAAGTCTCTTTACTCGTTCCTTAATACATCATCCTGCAACTAACTCATTAGTCACATTGCTTGCAAGGCTTATAGTGATGTGCATTACCGAGAGGGCCTAGAGATACCTCTCCGATACTCGGAGTGACAAATCCTAATCTCGATCTATGCCAACCCAACAAACACCTTTGGAGACACATGTAGAGAATCTTTATAATCACCCAGTTACGTTGTGATGTTTGATAGCACACAAGATGTTCCTTCGGTATCCGGGAGTTGCATAATCTCATAGTCAGAGGAATATGTATATGACATGAAGAAAGCAATAGCAATAAAACTAAACGATCAACATGCTAAGCTAACGGATGGGTCTTGTCCATCACATCTTTCTCCTAATGATGTGATCCCGTTCATCAAATGACAACACATGTCTATGGTTAGGAAACTTAACCATCTTTGATTAACGAGCTAGTCTAGTAGAGGCTTACTAGGGACATGGTGTTTTGTCTATGTATCCACACATGTATAAAGTTTCCTTAATACAATTCTAGCGTGAATAATAAACATTTATCATGATATAAGGAAATATAAAATAACAATTTTATTATTGCCTCTAGGGAAAATTTCCTTCAGTCTCCCACTTGCACTAGAGTCAATAATCTAGTTCACATCGCCTTGTGATTCAACACTAATAGTTCACATTACCATGTGATTAACACCCATAGTTCACATCGCCATGTGACCAATACCCAAAGGGTTTACCAGAGTCAAGAATCTAGTTCACATCGCCATGTGATTAAGACCCAGAGAGTACTAAGGTGTGATCATGTTTTGCTTGTGAGAGAAGTTTAGTCAACGGGTCTGCCACATTCAGATCTGTATGTATTTTGCAAATTTCTATGTCTACAATGCTCTGCATGGAGCTACTCTAGCTAATTGCTCCCACTTTCAATACGTATCCAGATTGAGACTCAGAGTCATCCAGATCGGTGTTAAAGCTTGCATCGACGTAACTCTTTATGATGAACTCATTATGACCTCCATAACCGAGAAATATTTTCTTAGTCCTCTAAGGATAATTTTGACCGCTGTCCAGTGATCTACTCTTGGGTCACTATTGTACCCCTTTGCCAAACTCATGGCAAGGTACACAACAGGTCTGGTATTCAGCATGGCATACTTTATAGAACCTATGGCTAAGGCATAGGGAATGACTTTCATTCTCTATCTTCTGCCGTAGTCGGGTTTTGAGTCTTACTCAACTTCATACCCTACAACTTAGGCAAGAACTCCTTCTTTGACTGATCCATTTTGAACTCCTTCAAAATCTTATCAAGGTATGTACTCATCGAAAGTCTTATCAAGCGTCTTGATCTATCAATGCCTAATATGAAAGTAGCATCACCGAGGTCTTCCTTTTAAAAACTCCTTTAAAACACTCATTTATGCTTTCCAGAAAATTCTACATCATTTTTGATCAACAATATGTCATTCACATATACTTTATCAGAAAGGTTGTAGTGCTCCCACTCACTTTCTTGTAAATACAGGCTTCACCACAAGTGTGTATAAAACTATATGCTTTGATCAACTCATCAAAGCGTATATTCCAACTCCGAGATGCTTGCACCAGTCCATAGATGGATCGCTGGAGCTTTCACACTTTGTTATTAGCACCTTTAGGATTGAGAAAACATTTTGGTTGCATCATATACAACTCTTCTTTAATAAATCCATTAAGGAATGCAGTTTTGACATCCATTTGCCAGATTTCATAAAATGTGGCAAATACTAACATGATTCGGACAGACTTTAAGCATTGATACGAGTGAGAAAATCTCATCGTAGTCAACACCTTGAACATGTCGAAAACCTTTTGTGACAATTCGAGCTTTGTAGATAGTAACACTACTATTAGCGTCCGTCTTCCTCTTGAAGATCCATTTATTCTCAATGGCTCGCCGATCATCGGGCAAGTCAATCAAAGTCCATACTTTGTTCTCATACATGGATCCTATCTCAGATTTCATGGCCTCAAGCCATTTATCGAAATCTGGGCTCATCATCGCTTCCTCATAGTTTGTAGGTTCATCATGGTCTAGTAACATGACTTCCAGAACAGGATTACTATACCACTCTGGTGCGGAACGTGCTCTGGTTGACCTACGAGGTTTAGTAGTAACTTGATCCGAAGTTTCATGATCATTACATTAGCTTCCTCACTAGTTGGTGTAGGCATCACGGGAACAGTTTTCTGTGATGAGCTACTTTCCAATTCGAGAGAAGGTACAATTACCTCATCAAGTTCTACTTTCCTCCCACACACTTCTTTTGAGAGAAACTCCTTCTCATGAAAGGATCAATTCTTAGCAACAAAGATCTTGCCTTTGGATCTGTGATAGAAGGTGTACCCAACAGTTTCTTTCGGGTATCCTATGAAGATGCACTTCTCCGTTTTGGGTTCGAGCTTATCAGGCTGAAGCTTTTTCATATAAGCATCGCAACCCCAAATATTAAGAAACGACAGCTTAGGTTTCTTGCTAAACCATAGTTCATACGGTGTCGTCTCAACGGCTTTAGACGGTGCCCTATTTAACGTGAATGCAGCTGTGTCTAATGCATAACCCCAAAATGATAGTGGTAAATTGGTAAGAGACATCATAGATCGCACCATATCTAATAAAGTATGGTTACAACATTCAGACACACCATTATGCTGTGGTGTTTTAGGTAGCGTGAGCTGTGAAACTATTCCACATTGTTTAAAATGAAGGCCAAACTCGTAACTCAAATATTCGCCTCCGCGATCAGATCGTAGAAACTTTATTTTCTTGTTACCATGATTCTCCACTTCACTCTGAAATTCTTTGAACTTTTCAAATGTTTCAGACTTATGTTTCATCAAGTAGATATACCCATATCTACTCAAATCATCTGTGAAGGTTAGAAAATAATGATACCCACCGCGAGCCTCAACACTCATCAGACTGCATACATTGGTATGTATTATTTCCAATAAGTCAGTGGCTCGCTCCATTGTTCTGGAGAACGGAGTCTTAGTCATCTTGCCCATGAGGCATGGTTTGCAAGCATCAAATGATTCAAAATCAAGTGATTCCAAAAGTCCATCCGCATGGAGTTTCTTCATGCGCTTTACACCAGTATGACCTAAACGGGAGTGCCACAAATATGTTGCATTATCATTATCAACTTTGCACCTTTTGGCATCAATATTATGAATATGTGTATAACCACGATCGAGATTCAACGAACCGTTCACATTTGGTGTATGACCATTGAAGGTTTTATTCATGTAAACAGAACAACAATTATTCTCTGACTTAAATGAATAACCGTATTGCAATAAACATAATCCAATCATATTGATGCTCAACACAAACACCAAATAACATTTATTTAGGTTCAACACTAATCCCAAAGGTAGAGGGAGTATGCGATGGTGATCTTATCAACCTTGGAATCACTTCCAACACACATCGTTACCTCTCCCTCAACTAGTCTTTGTTCATTTTGTAACTCCTGTTTTGAGTTACTAATCTTAGCAACTGAACCGGTATCAAATACCCAGGAGTTACTATGAACACTAGTAAAGCACACATTTAATAACATGTATATAAAATATACCTTTGTTTACTTTGCCGTCCTTCTTATCCGCCAAATACTTGGGCCAGTTCCGTTTCCAGTGACTCAGTTTCAGGCTTTGGTCCAGCTTTGGGCTTCTTCCCCGGAGTGACAACTTGCTTGTCATTCTTCTCGAAGTTCCCTTTCTTTCCCTTTGCCCTATTTCTTGAAACTAGTGGTCTTGTTAACCATCAACACTTGATGCCCTTTCTTGATTTCTACCTTCACCGATTTCAGCATCACAAAGAGCTCGGGAATCATTTTTGTTATCCCTTGCATATTATAGTTCATCACGAAATTCTAGTAACTTGGTGATAGTGACTAGAGAACTCTGTCAATCACTATCTAATCTGGAAGATTAACTCCCACTTGATTCAAGCGATTGCAGTGCCCAGACATTCTGAGAACATGCTCACTAGTTGAGCTATTCTCCTCCATCTTGTAGGCAAAGTACTTGTCAGAGGTCTCATACCTCTTAACACGGGTATGAGTCTGAAATACCAATTTCAGCTCTTGGAACATCTCATATGCTCCGTGGCGTTCAAAATATTTTTGAAGTCCCGATTCTAAGCCGTAAAGCATGGCGCACTAAACTATCAAGTAGTCATCATACCGAGCTTGTCAAATGTTCATAACGTCTGCATCTGCTCCTACAATAGGTCCGTCATCTAGCGGGGCATCAAGGACATAATTCTTCTGTGCAGCAATGAGGATAATCCTCAGATCACGGACCCTGTCCGTATCATTGCTACTATCATCTTTCAACTTATTTTTCTCTAGGAACATATCAAAAATAAATGGGGAGCTACATCGCAAGCTATTGATCTACAACATAGATATGCAAATACTATCAGGACTAAGTTCATGATAAATTAAGTTCAATTAATCATATTACTTAAGAACTCCCACTTAGATAGACATCCCTCAAGTCATCTAAATGATACGTGATCCAAATCAACTAAACCATGTCCGATCATCACGTGAGATGGAGTAGTTTTCAATGGTGAACATCTCTATGTTGATCATATCTACTATATGATTCACGTTCGACCTTTCGGTCTTAGTGTTCCGAGGCCATGTCTGTACATGCTAGGCTCGTCAAGTTTAACCCGAGTATTCCGCACGTGCAAAACTATCTTGCACTCGTTGTATGTGAACGTAGAGCTTATCACACCTGATCATCACGTGGTTTCTCGGCACGACGAACTGTCAAAACGGTGCATACTCAGGGAGAACACTTATACCTTGAAATTTAGTGAGGGATCATCTTATAATGCTACCGCCGTACTAAGCAAAATAAGATGCATAAAAGATAAACATCACATGCAATCAAAATATGTGAGGTGATATGGCCATCGTCATCTTGTGCCTTTGATCTCCATCTCCAAAGCACCGTCATGATTTCCATCATCACCGGCTTGATACCTTGATCTCCATCATAGCGTCATTGTCGTCTTGCCAACTATTGCTTCTACAACTATCGCTAACACATAGTGATAAAGTAAAGCAATTACATGGCATTTGCATTTCTTACAATAAAGCGACAACCATAAGGCTCCTGCCAGTTGCCGATAACTTTTACAAAACATGATTATCTCATATAATAACGTATATCACATTATGTCTTGACCATATCACATCACAACATGCCCTGCAAAAACAAGTTAGACGTCCTCTACTTTGTTGTTGCAAGTTTTACGTGGCTGCTACGGGCTTCTAGTAGAACTGTTCTTACCTACGCATCAAAACCACAACGATGTTTCATCAAGTTTGTTGTTTTAACCTTCAACAAGGACCGGCCGTAGTCAAATTCGATTCAACTAAAGTTGGAGAAACAGACACCTGCCAGCCACCTTTATGCAAAACATGTTGCATGTCTGTCGGTGGAACCGGTCTCATGAACGTGGTCATGTAAGGTTGGTCCGGGCCGCTTCATCCAACAATACCGCCGAATCAAAATAAGACGTTGGTGGTAAGTAGTATGAATATGATCTCCCACAACTCTTTGTGTTCTACTCGTGCATATCATCTACGCATAGACCTGGCTAGGATACTACTGTTGGGGAACGTAGCATGCAATTTCAAAAAATTTCCTACGATCACGCAAGATCTATCTAGGAGATGCATAGCAACGAGAGGGGAAGAGTGTGTCCACGTACCCTCGTAGACCGAAAGCGGTAGTGTTAGTTTAACACGGTTGATGTAGTCGAACGTCTTCACGATCCAACCGATCTAGTACCGAACATACGGCACCTCCGAGTTCAGCGCACGTTCAGCTCGATGACGTCCCTCGAACTCTTGGTCCAGCAGAGGGTCGAGGGAGAGTTCCGTCAGCACGACGGTGTGGTGACGGTGATGGTGATGTGATCCGCGCAGGGCTTCGCCTAAGCGCTATGACGCTATGACCGGAGGAGTAAACTGTGGAGGGGGCACCGCACACGGCTAAGAGAACAACTGATGTGCTATGGGGTGGCCCCTGCCCCCATATATAAAGGAGGGGAGGAGGAGGCCGGCGGCCAAGGGGGCGCGCCATTGGGGGGGAGTCCTACTAGGACTCCACCCCTAGTAGGGTTAGCCTAACGATGACATGTACCTAGGGTAGGGTCATAAGCCTGACCTAGACACCCTACCCAAGGACACTGCCCTAGAGACCAAGACATTCAAAACACAACAAAAGAAACCGACTGAGTTCACCAAGGAGTGCAATCCACTCGACTTTCAACCTCACTCGGATACCCCATTTCCATTCGACCAAGATGAAGTCACTTGACCATACAAGAAACCACTTGGAATGCAGAAGGCCTAAAGTTACTCTGGATGGCAACGGTCAGGCATTCACTCTGTAGTCTTAAAGATCATTTATAGCTCATAGCTGGCGTTACCAGTAACGCCCTGTCTTAATGTACATTGAACCCTGTGTAATGTGGGATGGCTGGGGTCCTGGCGCACTCTATATAAGTCACCCCCCTCCTCTGGCACGAGGGTTCGCACCCCCTGTAACTCTCACGCATAATCCAGTCGACCAAGCCTCCGGGCACCGAGACGTAGGGTTGTTACTTCCTCCGAGAAGGGCCTGAACTCGTAAACCTTGCGTGCACAACCTCACCGTAGCTAGGATCTTGCCTCCTCCTACGTACCCCCTATTCTACTGTCAGACTTGCTCCCACGACAGTTAGCCCCCACCTTGGGGCAGGTGTCTTAGCGACTTCCGGTGAGGTTGCAATTTTTCCGATCTCCATCATCATGGTTTTTGGAGGTGGTTTGGATGAGGGCCGCGAGATCCGTCTCGGGGCGCTCGTTTTCATCCCCGACGATTCCGCCTGGCTCCAGGAGGCCCCTCTCGACGTCGAGACGCTCCCTGTCCGTGGGGCGACGCACGTTCGTGCATGTGCCCGCGGTGTCCTTCTGCGGCAACCGTCAACCCAGTATCGGTCGGCTCCCGCAGCATCTTCGCTCCTTGCCGCTCGTCATCACAAGCGATCTGGTCGGTCGCGGCTTCAGCTGTGGGTAAAGCATGCGGTGGACCGTCAGTCGGCCACCCCTCAAGTCTTCGCAATCGAGCCCGACGAATCTCTCTACAGAATGTTCGACTGGTTCCGCTGAGACTCTGTCCGAGTGCGGGAGCAGCGACCCGGCGGCGAAGGTCCTTATGGTCGACACACTGCGCAGCCCGCCTGGTTTCCGTTGCTGTGGCGACGGCGATGGTGGCGGCGGTCCGTCACGCGGTCATGACGAGTATCACCCCGAAGCCCTCACTTCGGAGCAGAGGGATGATCTGCATCGTTGCAACGTGGAGGCGCTCCACACCCCCATCATCGGAGAGACTTCTGAGGCTCGGGCCTTGTAGACTGTGCGCCTGGCCACTTTGGCTGAGCGCGCGCGTCTGGAGAACCTCCAACATTCACTCGACGAGCGCGCTCGATGACAGATCCCCGAATCCAGTCGACGACACCGACAGTTGTTTCCGCCTGAACCTCACGTATACCGCACACTGATCCAGAATCTTACAGCTGCAACCCGTATAGCAGAGTTGATTCAGCCTTCCCAATCATAGGCTGGAAGAGGTTTGATGCAGATCCGAGTGCTGCTCTGGGCAGCAGGTGAGCAAAACACGACCATTTCTGAGTCGCGCAACAGGATCCATAGCAGGTCCGTGGTGGCGGACACAGTCCAGTCAGCTCACAACCCAGGATCACCTCCGCGGCGTGAGCGTCGTGGGCACCGCCAAGAGCAGTGCCTGGGTCGGAACCACGGGCAGTATGATCATCGACTCGGCCGTGATGACCGGCGTCGAGTGCTTACGCCCCCTCCGAGGGGCGGATCATATGTGCCCCGACAGTACGATGACAGGCGCCCGTATAGCGACGAGCGAAGGGTCCTAGTCGACCCAAGAGAGCCTGGGTTTGATGTAAGGTCAATTCTTGTACAAGGTCTGGTCGACAGAAACCGGGCACACAGAGAAGAATCACCCGATTGGAAGCAGAGTTAACGTGTCTGGGCCTGAATGTTTCAGCAGAGCCATCTGCTGAGATTCCGCCCAATTTCAGGTTGGCAACGGGAGTGAGCAAGTTCACCAGGGAGTCGAAGCCTGACACTTGGCTAGAGGATTACCGAGTGGATGTGCAGATTGGCGTTGGCAATGACGATGTAGCCATGAAGCATCACCCCCTGATGTTGGAAGGTTCGGCCAGAGCTTGGTTGAATCAATTGGCTCCCGGCAGTATATTCAGTTGGGAAGAGTTGGCCCGAGTGTTTGTCAGGACATTTGAAGGTACTTGCAAACGACCTACAGGGTGGACTGAATTACAGCATTGTGTCCAAAAACCGAATGAAACCTTAAGAGATTATATCCAGAGGTGGACCACTCTTCATCATAAAGTGGAAAATGTGTCACAACACCAAGCAGTTTGTGCCTTCAAGGAGGGTGTTCGGTACAGAGAGCTTAACTTGAAATTCGGTCGGACAGGAGATATGACCCTGGCCCGAATGATGGAAATAGCCACTCGGTACGCTAACGGCGAAGAAGAAGACTGACTCCGCAGTGGCAAGAACAAACCAGTCACCCAGGACACCGGAGGAGGTAATTCCAGTCAGAAGCAGAAACGCAAAGCCGAATCCGCAGGTCCTGGTGAGGCCGCAGTTGTGACCCAAGGAAAATTCAAAAGAAAGCCCAAGGGGCCATGGATCCCCAAGAAAGTGAAAGATCAAGCAGGAAATGATTTGCTAGATTTGTTGTGTCACATACACACCAAGAAGGATGAAGAGGGAAACCCGATTTATCCCAAGCATACCACTCGATAGTGTCGACTCCTAATTCAGAGCTTCCGAGAGGGTCAGCCCAGTGAGAAAGAAAAGGAATCTGATAAGGATGAGGACAAAGAGGACGATGATGGTTACCCCAATGTTAATGCCACTTTAGTGATTTTTGCTGACATCGAGAGCAAAAGTCGACTGAAAGTTATCAACAGAGAAGTGAACATGGTTGCTCTGGCAACAACGACATATCTGAAATTGTCAAAAACTCCCATTACATTCGACCAGTCTGATCACCCAGCGCACGTTGCTACCCCCGGGCGGCAAGCATTGGTGGTCGACCCAGTCGTTGGGGGCACTCGACTGACCAAGTTCCTGATGGACGGTGGTAGTGTCTTGAACATTTTGTATGCTGAGACCCTCCAAGGGACGGGCATTCCGATGTCCAAGTTCAGTGAGAGCAATATGCGATTCCATGGAGTCATACTAGGGAAGAAGGCGATTCACTCGGTCAGATCACTTTTGATGTGGTTTTCGGTGATTCAAAGAATTACCGCAAGGAAAAGTTGACATTTGAAGTCGTGGATTTTCACAGTGCCTATCATGCTATTTTGGGCAGGCCTGCATATGCTCGTTTCATGGCTCGACCGTGTTACGTGTACCTCAAGTTGAAGATGCTTGGTCCCAGAGGTGTGATCATAGTCACTGGAAACCAGCAGGGAGCAGAAGAATGCCTCCAGAAGGGCTCAAAGATTACCGATGAACAGATGGTAGCAGTAGAGATGCAAGAGTACCAGAAGAATGCAGACCCAGGTGATTTGTTGCGTGCTAAGAAGCCTGCTTCAGAGTCCGCATTTCAGTCGTCCGGTGAAACAAAACCGGTTCACATTCACCCAACCGATCCCAATGCTGCTCCGACTCATATCTCAACAACACTCGACAGCAAATAGGAAGAAGCGCTCATCCAGTTCCTCCGTGAGAATTGGGACATCTTCGCATGGAAACCATCTGACATGCCAGGTGTTCCCAGGGGACTGGCTGAGCACCATTTGCGAGTCAACCCAAAAGCAAAACCCGTTAAAGAGCATCTCCGTCGGTCCGCCGTGGAGAAGAGGAAGGCAATGCGAGGAGGTGGCTCAGCTTCTGGCAGCTGAGTTCATCCGCAAGATATACCACTCCGAGTGGCTCGCCAATGTCGTCATGGTCCCCAAGAAAGACGATTCATTTCGTATCTGTATTGATTTCAAGCACATTAGTCGGGCCTGCCCGAAAGATCATTTCCCTCTCCCCCGCATCGATCAAATTGTCGACTCGACTACGGGATGTGAGCATTTGTCCTTTTTGGACGCATATTCCGGGTACCGTCAGATCCGACTGTATGGACCCGATGAAATAAAAACAGCCTTCATCACCCCATTCGGGTGTTTTTGCTATGTTACCATGCCTTTTGGTCTCTAGAATGCTGGCGCCACATTCATGCGCATGATTCAGAAGTGTCTGCTCACTCAAATCAATCGGAATGTGGAAGCATACATGGATGACATCGTGGTCAAGTCACGTAAAGGTTTCGACCTACTGACTGATCTTGCTGAAACCTTTGCCAACTTGAGAAGATATGATATCAAGCTCAATCCGTCGAAGTGCACATTCGGAGTCCTAGGTGGAAAGTTACTCGGTTTCCTCGTTTCCGAACGAGGGATCGACGCAAACCCGGAAAAGGTTGGAGAAATCCTCCGAATGAAACGCCCTGTGTGTGTGCACGATGTTTAGAAGCTTACTGGTTGTTTGGCCGCGTTGAGTCGATTCATTTCTCGTCTCGATGAAAAGGCATTGCCTCTTTACCGACTGATGAAGAAGTATGACAAGTTCGAGTGGACTACTGAAGTTGAAGCGTGTGTAGAGCTCAAAGCCCTGCTTTCCACCCAGTCGGTGCTTGCTGCCCCAATCAGCAAGGAGCTTCTACTACTGTATATAGCAGCCACTAGACAGGTTGTGAGCACAGTGCTCACGGTCGAGCGGGAAGAAGAAGGCAAAGCCTACAAAGTTCAACGCCCAGTGTACTATATTTCTGAAGTCTTGACTCCGTCCAAGCAGAGATATCCGCATTATCAGAAGCTTGTTTATGGAATTTACTTGACCACGAAGAAAGTTGCACACTACTTTTCACACCACTCGGCATTAGTCGTCAGCGATGCTCCATTATCAGAAATTTTGAACAATAGGGATGCAATTGGTCGAGTGGCAAAGTGGGCGATTGAACTCCTTCCGCTGGATATCAAGTTCGAGGCAAAGAAAGCAATCAGGTCCCAAGCGCTAGCAGATTTCCTCGCCGAGTGGATTGAACAGCAGCAATCGACTCAGATTCACTCGGAACATTGGACTATGTTCTTTGATGGATCCAAGATGCTGAATGGCTCTGGTGCTGGTGTAGTCCTGGTATCCCCAAGAGGCTACAAACTCAGTTATGTTCTCTAGATTCACTTTGGTTCTTATAACAACGAAGCTCAATATGAGGCACTTCTGTATGGGTTGCGTATGGCCATTTCACTCGGCGTCCAACGCCTGATGGTTTATGGTGACTTAGATTTAGTGGTCAATCAAGTGATGAAGGAGTGGGATATCAGGAGCCCATCTATGACCAGTTATTGCAATGCAGTAAGAAAGTTGGAAAAGAAGTTTGAGGGGTTAGAGCTCCACCACATACCCCGAATCAAGAATCAAGCAGTAGATGACCTGGCGAAGTTAGGTTCCACTCGGAAGCCTATACCCAGAAATGTGTTCTTGGAGCATCTCCATTCCCCATCAGTCCAAGAAGATCCTCTTACAGAAGAGCCCCCGCAACCGAAAAGTTCTACCGATCCGACTGAAATTGAAGTCCCGGCCGTAGTCGACCTAATCATGGAAGTTTTGGTAATCACTCCCGACTGGACGATGCCATACATTGCGCATCTGCTCAGGAAGGAGCTTCCTGAGGATGAAGATGAGGCCCGTCAGATTGTCCGTCGTTCCAAAGCCTTCACGATGATAGGTGATCAACTTTACAGAGAAAGTGTCACCGGGGTCGCTTAACGATGTATCACACGAGAAGAAGGTCGAATGATTCTAAATGATATCCACTCGGGGACCTGTGGTCACCATGCGTCCTCCCAGACCATCGTAGCCAAAGCATACCGAGCAGGATTCTACTGGCCACGAGCTAATGAGATGGCAAAAGATATAGTCGACAAGTGCGAAGGCTGCCAGTTCTATTCAAACATGTCTCACAAGCCCGCGTCTACCTTGAAGACTATTCCACTCGTCTTGACGTTTGCAGTTTGGGGGTTGGATATGGTTGGTCCCTTCAAGACTGGCAGAAGGGGTTTCACTTATTTGCTCATAGCAGTCGACAAATTCACCAAATGGATCAAAGCCAAGCCTATCAAGAATCTTGATTCAAGCACTGCATCAGTTTCATCAGAGAGCTGATATTCAGATATGGAGTCCCTCACAGCATTATCATAGATAACGGCTCCAACTTCGATTCTGACGAGTTCAGAGCATTTTGTGCTTCCCAAGGCACTCGGGTCGACTACGCATCTGTTGCGCACCCGCAGTCGAATGGGCAAGCAGAAAGGGCGAATGGTTTGATCCTCCAAGGGCTAAAACCCCGACTGATGCGCGATCTCAAGCATGCTGCTGGAGCCTGGGTGACTGAATTGCCATCCGTCCTATAGGGACTGAGAACTACTCCCAACCGGTCGACTGACCGAACTCCTTTCTTCATGGTATATGGCGCTGAAGCTGTGCTTCCGAGTGACTTGCTACACAACGCTCCCCGAGTGGAACTTTTCTCAGAAGCTGAAGCTGAACAGGCACGCCAAGATGCAGTTGATCTCTTGGAGGAAGAACGTGTAATGGCTCTGATCTGGTCGACCATCTACCAGCAAGACTTATGTCGATTTCATTACCTCACAAGCTCGCCCCGGCCTGGGAAGGCCCCTTGATCATCACCAAGGTGCTCCACAACGGGGCGTACCACCTCTACAATGTAGCCAAGAAAGAAGACGAGCCACGCTCGTGGAATGCGGAGCTGCTCCGCCGTTTCTATACTTAAACACTCGGATCGGCGAGTTGTAATGAGAATCCTTCAGTTTGCTTATCAAAGATAAGATTTTGGCAATATCTTAATGATTGTTATCTCATAAACACATGTGTTCAAATCCCCTAGTGGGTGGCTTAGCCGCGAACCCTATTCGCCTAAGTTTCAAAAACACTCCGAGTGAAGAGCAACCCTCTCATTCGGGGGCTTAGTTGCGACCCCGTACTCGCCTAAGTTAAAAAACCGCTCCGAGTGAAGAGCAACCCTCCCACTCGGGGGCTTAGCTGCGACCCCGTACTCTCCTAAGTTAAAAAAACACTCCGAGTGAAGAGCAACCCTCTCACCCGGGGGCTTAGCTGCGACCCCGTACTCGCCTAAGTTAAAAAACCACTCAGAGTGAAGAGCAACCCTCTCATCCGGGGGCTTAGCTGTGACCCCGTACTCTCCTAAGTTAAAAAACCACTCTGAGTGAAGAGCAACCCTCTCACTCGGGGGCTTAGCTGCGACCCCGTACTCGCCTAAGTAAAGAACCACTCCGAGTGAAGAGGAACCCTCTCACTCGGAGGCTTAGCTGCGACCCCGTAGTCGCCTAAGTTAAAAAAAACCACTCCGAGTGAAGAGCAACCCTCTCAGTCGGGGGCTTAGCTGCGACCCCGTACTCGCCTAAGTTAAAAATACCACTCCGAGTGAAGAGCAACCCTCTCACTCGGAGGCTTAGCTGCGACCCCGTACTCGCCTAAGTTAAAAAAAGTACTCCGAGTGAAGAGCAACGCTCTCACTCGGAGGATTAGCTACGACCCCATACTCGCCTAAGTTAAAAAAACCACTCCGAGTGAAGAGCAACCCTCTCACTCGGAGGCTTAGCTGCGACCCCGTACTCGCCTAAGTTAAAAAACCACTCCGAGTGAAGAGCAACCCTCTCACTCGAGGGCTTAGCTGCGACCCCGTACTCGCCTAAGTTAAAAAACCACTCCGAGTGAAGAGCAACCCTCTCACTCGGAGGCTTAGCTGCGACCCCGTACTCACCTAAGTTAAAAAAACCACTACTAGTGAAGAGCAACCCTCTCACTCGGAGGCATAGCTGCGACCCCGTAGTCGCCTAAGTTAAAAAAACCACTCCGAGTGAAGAGCAACCCTCTCACTCGGGGGCTTAGCTGCGACGCCGTACTCGCCTAAGTTAAAAACCACTCCGAGTGAAGAGCAACCCTCTCACTCGGGGGCTTAGCTGCGACCCCGTACTCGCCTAAGTTAAAAACCACTCCGAGTGAAGAGCAACCATCTCACTCGGGGGCTTAGCTGCGACCCCGTACTCACCTAAGTTAAAAAAACCACTCCGAGTGAAGAGCAACCCTCTCACTCGGGGGCTTAGCTGCGATCCCGTACTTACCTAAGCTAAAAAACCACTCCGAGTGCAACGTCCACTCCATCCCGATCCGCAAGGACGATGAGTTGCTGGTCGTGTGCAGCACGAAGTACCCATGTCCACGGCCCTCTCGACGGAGCTGAGTCACAAGTACGATGTTTACCCCATTCCGATCCACAAGGACGACGAGGTGCAGGTCGTGTGCAGCACCTAGTACCCATGTCCACGGCCCTCTCGACGGAGTTGAGTCACATGTACAATGTCCGCTCCATCCCGATCTGCAAGGTCGACGAGGTGCAGGTCGTGTGCAGCACCTACTGCTCTTGTCCACGACCCTCTCGTCAAAGTTGCGCCACAAGTACAACGTCTATTCCGAGTGAAGTATCAAGCTTCACTCGGAGGTAAGAGATCTGAAAGTGGTAAAGACAAAGCAGCCATATTCAAAGAAAACCAAGTTCGGATAAATCCAGTAAGGTTCAGAACCACGAACGGGAATACTCGGGCATCAGGCCCAAAGGAGTTTAAAGGTTACAAAATCACCCGGCATTCCAAGGCAAATAAAAGCGAGGCATAAAGTTTGTCCACTCGGCAGGAGGAGGGCTAGCTGGCTCGACAAACTCGTCCAGGTCGATTCCATCAGCAATACGAGTGGCAGCGTCGATGAAGGTCTCGATGAAGGACTAGAATTGAAGCTTCTTGGTATTGGCAACCTTGATTGCCACCAGCTTCTCTTCTCTAACTTCTTTGCAATGGACATGGACCAGAGACAAGGCCACATCTGCACCGCACCGAGCGGAGGACTTCTTCCACGCCTGCACTCGACCAGGGGTTTCGTTGAGTCGAGTCATCAGAGACTCAAGGTCATTTTGGAGTGTCGCACCTAGCCAGAGCTCCGTGTCGATCCGCGATACCGCCACCTTCAGTGGAGCAATATAATTGGTGACGCTGGCGAGGTGGGATTGCAGTCGCAACACGTTCATCGCAGCTTCGTCCTTGACGGGGGAGTTAATGGGGTCTAGATTCGTCTCAATCCGCCCGGTCTCTTCCTTGAAGTTTTGACAGAATTCTGCACACACAGAAGAATGGTGGATCGATGGTTGTATGATGAGTCGACAGTGGCAAATCAGTCAGACAAGGGAAGTCCCTTCAAGCATAAGGAACATATTTCTTGGCGAGTCCTCCCAGATAAGCCTCCAGTTCATCCCTCTTCCGAGTGAGATCTGCAACCTTGTCAGTCAGAGCCACCTTGTCCTTCTTCAACTGCACAACTTCCTTGTTTGCTTCACCAACGGCAGTCTTGAGCTTGGCGTTTTCTTCTTCTAACTTGTCGACTGAAGCCAGCTTCTTGTTAGCAAGATTAGTTTTCTCCCGCGCCGTCTTCCTAGCCGCTGCGAGGTCGAGGTCCTTCTGCTCCTGAGCCTGCTTCATTTTGTCTAAAGAAATAACATTCTTCAAACGAGCGTGGAGTTTTCTGTTTTCACTATGCTCATTTGTACGAGTGGAGTTACTCGGTTCAAAAGGCGAAAAGTAAAGCTGGCAAGACAAACAGTCGACAAGTTGTTACCTCCCATGGCAGCTGCTTCATCCTTGGCTTTCTGCAAATTCTGCTTGGCCAATTCCAGATCAAGGTTGAGCTGAAATTGTTTCTACTCTAGTTCAGCGAACTGAGCCCCGAGTGCACAATATTTATTCAATCGACAAATAACACATGTCAGTCGACAGGAACAAAAATCGATTGCTTCCGAGCGATAAGATACAAGTTCAAGTCCTTTCGGTAAAAAGAGTTCTAAGACTACTGCCGAATCAAAACATCCAACAGTAGTCTCGGGGAATACACCCAGTGGGTGCACTTGGCATGCCCCCACTGGTTCAATTTCCCACTCGACATGGTCCGCCCAGTACGAGTCGAAGGAGTAAAAAACAACAACAATAATTGTTCTCAGACCGCCGCCGACTGCCCGCAGTCGACCGCGGTCTCGGGGACTACACCTAGTGGGTGCACTTGGCGTGCCCCCACTGGTGCGGATCCCACTCGGCACGACCTGTCTGGACCGAGTGGAAAGATTGTAAAGAGGCATTTGACAAAGACCCCCGCCGAATCAAACATTCGACGGTGGTCTCGAGGACTACACCCAGTGGGTGCACTCTGCGTGCCCCCACTGATTCAAGGATACACTCGACGCGACCTAGTCGACTCAAGTGGAAAAACTATTCAGCAAAAGTTGAAGCACCTAGTGGGTGAACAGATGCAAGATGCAGACTCATGATAGATGCACATTAAAGGTTTCAAAACGCTCATCCACGGACATCTTATGACTAATAAAGCAGCAGTTTTCAAGTACCATATCCTAACAGAGCAAGGGTCAAGCTAAAGATCAGTCGGAAATCAACTAACCTGGACGTTGGTCTGGAGAGCTGAGCTGGCATCATAAGCAGCATGGCTGGCCTCGCGCACCACCTTCATTTGCTCCATCATAAGGCCTGCTTGGCGTATAGCTTCCTTAGCAGCGCTTACCTGGTCCTCTGGGACATGATGGGTAACAAGAGTGGAGTTGGTGGAATGGTCGAGTCAGCCAGAGGATCTGAAGCATGGAGTTGCACAGACGGAGCAGGGACTTGAGTGGTCGACGCCGAGGGACGATCAGTCGACACAGGGTCAGCAAAAGAAACAGAAGCCCGAATTGGATCTCCGGATGGCTGGATCACTGGTTCTGACGCTGATGTCGAATGAGGTACCTTGCTGGCAGACACCCTCCTGCTGGAAGTCCTGCCCTTCCTTCCCGTGGTCTTCTGGGGCACATCTTCATCGTCGTCTGGAAGTTCAATTACATTTTGCGGCGCTGCAAAAGAATCGACCGTAAGAGTTCGGTCGACCGACAGTTCAAGTGACAAAATGTGAACAAGGTTATAGAGTTGTACCCGCTTCGGAAGTGGCCGCGTCCTCTGTCTCCTCATCATCTTGGTCTTTGTAAATGTCCATGGAGGTCCCGTAAGTAGCAGCGATGAAAGTTTCAGAATTCACTCGGTCAAGCGAGAGAATGAGTCGACGGAAGCATAGAAGTTTCAAAATGACGCAAAAGCAAAGAGAGAAAGCAAAATACTTACACAAAAGCGACGGGAACATCCACCTTGATCTTGGGCAAGGCCTTCCGAGGTTTTGAAGGGGTGGTCTTGAGCTGCTTGGCGGCCTTTTCAGTCGGCTCCGGAGACGAGGTCCGAGTGCATTTTTGCACTTGTGCGCTTGGAGGTGCTGCCTTGCCACGCCCGCCCGCAGGGTCTTGAGACTGCTTGGATCGATGCTCTGAGCGAGGTGGTGATTCGACTTCCTCACTGCCGCCCGAGTCATCACTATCGTCTTCATGGTCGTCGGGGGACTGCCAGTCGCCGCTCTCATCAGTGATCTCTGTTCCCTCCTGGACCTGCTCCCTGTTTGGCATCGAGTACATCTCAGTATAAATCTACAAGGCAAGAAGTTGAACAACGTCAATCAAATTCAAGGACAGTCGCAACTCAGAATAAAAATACACTCGGGAACAAAGGTTAGACCTTGTCTGGCTCGTTTTCGGCATCGAATGGTGCAACCCTCCGCAGCCACTACTCCACCGTCTCCTCAGTGACTTCCTCTGGGTCGACCCGAGCGGTGTCGTTAGGGCCCGAGTACATCCACATAGGATGATCGCGAGCTTGAAGAGGCTGGATGCGTCTGCTGAGAAACACTTCCAACAAATCCATGCTAGTCACGCCATCACGGACCAGCTGGACTACCCAGTCGACTAACATGGACACCTCTACCTTCTCTGCTGGAGTCACGTTCAGCGAAGAGGGTGAAGGGGGGAAGACCGGTCGACTGACCAGGAGTCGGAACGTCTTGGCAGTAGAACCAGGTCGACTGCCACCCTCTAACTGAATCGGGAAGAGTCATAGCTGGAAAAGTACTCCTACCCCTCGTCTGAATCCCTAAACCCCCGCACATTTGGATCACGTGCGTCTTTTCGTCATTCGGATTTGCCTTCTTCACAGTCTGAGAGCGGCAAGTAAAGACATGCTTGAACAAACCCCAATGTGGTCGACAGCCCAAGAAGTTTTCGCACAGAGAGATGTATGGAACGAGGTATGTGATTGTGTTGGGGGAGAAGTGATGGAGTTGGGCACCAAAAAAGTTCAAGAAACCCTAGAAAAAAGGATGTGGAGGCAGAGTGAAGCCCCGGTCGACATGGGTGGCATGGAGGACACACTACCCATCTTGCGGTTGAGGCTCGGTCTCGTTCCCCGGCAACCCCCAAGACCCGTGGGCGATCAAGCCTCCACTGGCCAGATCCTCCAGATCTTCCTTCTAGATCATGGACCGAATCCAGTCCCCCTGGATCCAACCAGGCGGCAATCTAGATCTCGATGATGACCCCCGACTCGTCTTCTTGCCCTTCGTCGTCGCCGTCGCCTTCTTCTCGCGCTCCAGGGCTGCTGTCTTGTCCTTTCCCATTGCGGCGGACCGCGCACGGGCGGGGCGGCGGCGTCGAGAGTGGAGGAGGACGCGGTGAAGAAGCAGAGGAGGAAGAAGGGGGATAAGGCGCACTGTGCAAACACATCGGCCTCGATGCCTTTTATGGGCCTGCTTCCGAGTGGCTGACTCATGGGCCCAAGTGATCCTGTCAAATCCCGCAATAGTCACGCGCCCAATACGTGGCGAAAAAGGTGGCATGATAATCGAGGCGCCCCTGTCTATCCATTCCGTTTACTGCGGCGGACTCTGTCCCGCACGCTTCCCCGAAATTTCGAATCCCGTGAGATCCGGGAACCACAGAGTAATCAATCGCGCCGAAGATTCCGTACCATATCAACACTCGAAGATTATTAGTTGAGTTCACTCGACGACCACTGAATCGATCGAGGCGACTGAAACAAGATCAAAGCTTCAACATGATTCACAAACTCACATGAAATACCTCCGAAGTATGGAATCGAGTCGGAGTCAACTTCAACTCTTTCTTCACTCGGACCTCAATCCATTCAGGGGCTAATGACGATGACATGTACCTAGGGTAGGGTCATAAGCCTGACCTAGTCACCCTACCCAAGGACACTACCCTAGAGTCGAAGATATTCAAAACACAATAGAAGAACCCGACTGAGTTCACCAAGGAGTGCAATCCACTCGACTTTCAACCTCACTCGGATTCCCCATTTCCATTCGACCAAGATGAAGTCACTCGACCATACAAGAAACCACTCGGAATGCAGAAGGCCTAAAGTCACTCGGGATGGCAACGGTCAGGCATTCACTCTGTAGTCTTAAGGATCATTTATAGCTGTTTATAGCTGGCGTTACCAGTAACACCCTGTCTTAATGTACATTGAACCCCGTGTAGCATGGGAGGCCTAGGGTCCTGGCGCACTCTATATAAGCCACCCCCTCCTCTGGCATGAGGGTTCGCACGCCCTGTAACTCTCACGCATAATCCAGTCGACCAAGCCTCCGGGCACCGAGACGTAGGGTTGTTACTTCCTCCGAGAAGGGCCTGAACTCGTAAACCTTACGTGCACAACCTCACCTTAGCTAGGATATTGCCTCCTCCTACGTACCCCCTATTCTACTGTCAGACTTGCTCCCACGACATCGCCCCCCCTTTTTCCTTTCTCATCGGAGGGGGAAAAGGAAGGAGAGGGAGAGGGAGAGGGAAAGGGCGACCGCGCCCCCTCCTCCTTGTCCTGTTCAGACTCCCTTGGAGGGGGGCGCGCGCCACCCTTGCGGGCTCCCCTCTGTCCCCACTAAGGCCCATGTAGGCCCAATACTTCCCCGGGGGGTTCCGGTAACCCCTCGGTACTCCGAAATATACCCGAACCTTTCCAAAACCATTCCGGTGCCCGAATATCATCGTCCAATATATCAATCTTTACCTCTCGACCATTTTGAGACACCTTGTCATGTCCGTGATCTCATCCGGGACTCCGAACAATCTTCGGTCACCAAAACACATAACTCATAATACAAATCGTCATTGAATGTTAAGCGTGCAGACCCTACGGGTTCGAGAACTATGTAGACATGACCGAGACATATCTCCGATCAATAACCAACAGTGGAACCTGGATGCTCATATTGGTTCCTACATATTCTACGAAGATCTTTATCGGTCAAACCGCAATAACAATATACGTTATTCCCTTTGTCATCGGTATGTTACTTGCCCGAGATTCGATCGTCGGTATCCTCATACCTAGTTCAATCTCATTACCGGCAATTCTCTTTACTCATTATGTAATACATCATCCCGCAACTAACTCATTAGTCACATTGCTTGCAAGGCTTATAGTGATGTGCATTATCGAGAGGGCCCAGAGATACCTCTCCGATACATCTTTGCCAACCCAACAAACACCTTTGGAGACACCTGTAGAGCATCTTTATAATCACCCAGTTACGTTGTGACGTTTCATAGCACAAAAGATGTTCCTCCGGTATCCGGGAGTTGCATAATCTCATATTCAAAGGAATATGTATATGACATGAAGAAAGCAATAGCAATAAAACTGAACGATCAACATGCTAAGCTGAAGGATGGGTCTTGTCAATCACATCGTTCTCCTAATGATGTGATCCCATTCATCAAATGACAACACATGTCTATGGTTAGGAAACTTAAGCATCTTTGATTAACGAGCTAGTCTAGTAGAGGCTTACTAGGGACACAATGTTTTGTCTATGTATCCACACATGTATCAAGTTTCCGGTTAATACAATTGTAGCATGAATAATAAACATTTATCATGATATAAGGAAATATAAAATAACAACTTTATTTTTGCCTCTAGGGCATATTTCCTTCAGTCACGTCATGGTGCATATATGTCATGGTAAAAACATTAACCAATTTGGGCCAAGCTTTATTACAAACCTCTTACAAACCGGAGCTTCTCTCAAAGAAGCCTCGTGGTTCCAATAGGGAAACGTGTTCCCCTTGTGGCGAAACATAATAACTGCCTCTTTTCGCCTTGTATTTTCTTCTACGGGCAACATGGAACGACAGGGTATCCATGATGAAATTTAAATTATTCAGGGTTCATTTGGCCTTTTTATACACTAATTGAGTTTCCTAGGCATTTAATGTCCATAATTCAAATCTGAACTACAAATACATGCTCCAGTTCACCAAAATGTCTAGAAAAATTGTACATGTGTCCTTGGGTGCATGTTTAGGTCCCATGCCAGGAATGGGAACGAATTACAACCGTACCGGTGGCATCCTAGCTCGTCCTCAAACATTTGGAATCTTGGTTTTTAAATCCCCATGAATCCAAAACTCACTAGAAAGTCATCAAAGGTGGCATGGTGTCACGTCATGGCACATATATTCGTGGTAAAAAGATTGCCAATTTGGGCCAAGCTTTATTACAAACCTCTTACAAACTGGAGCTTCTCTCAAAGAAGCCTCGTGGATCCGATAGGGAAACGTGTTCCCCTTGTGGCGAAACGTAATCGCTCCCTCTTTTCGACTTGTATTTTCTTCTATGGGCAACATTGAACGACATGATATCCATGCTGAAATTTAAACTTATTCAGGGTTCGTTTGGCCTTTTTATACACTAATTGAGTTTCCTAGGCATTTAATGTCCATAATTCAAATCTGAACTACAAATACATGCTCCAGTTCACCAAAATGTCTAGAAAAATTGTACATGTGTCCTTGGGTGCATGTTTAGGTCCCATGCCAAGAATGGGAACGAATTACAATTGTACCGACGTCCTGGCTCGTCCTCAAACATTTGGAATCTCGGTTTTTAAATCCCCATAAATCCAAAACTCACTAGAAAGTCATCAAAGGTGGCATGGTGTCACGTCATGGCACATATATGTCGTGGTAAAAACATTGCGAATTTGGGCCAAGCTTTATTACAAACCTCTTACAAACCGAAGCCTGTCGCAAGAACCCTCGTGGTTTTGATAGGGAAACGTGTCCCCTTGTGGGCCAAACGATAATCACTCCCTCTTCTAGCCTCGTATTTTCTTCTACACGCAACACGGAACAACGGGAGATTCACGCTGAACTTTGAAATTATTCAGGGTTCGTTTGACCCTTTTTATTCATTATTTGAGTTTTCTAGGCATTTAATGTCCACCAAAATGGCTAGAAAAAACGTACATCTGTCCTTGGGGTGCATGTTTAGGTCCCATGGAATGAATGGGAATGAACACAACCGGCTCGCCGTCCTGCCTTGGCCACAAACATTGCGAATCTCGGTTTTTAAATCTCTGCAAAATCCAAAACTCACCAGGAAATCATGAAACTTGGAAGGGTGTCACTACATGGTACATATAATTATCCAATTTTGGCGAAGCTATATTACAAGCCTCTTACAAACCAAAGCTTCTCGCAACCCTCGTGTTTCGGTGGGCGAAACGATAATCGTTGCCTCTTCTCGCCATGAACTTTGTTTTCTACAGGAAAAATAGAATAACAGGAGTGTCGTGCTGAAATTTGAAACTGTTCTGGGTTCGTCTGGCCATTGTATATATTACTAATTAAGCTTTCTACGCATTTAATGTAGTCCATAATTCAAATTTGAACTACAAGCACATGCTCCAGTGAAGCAAAATGGGTGGGAAATCGTACATGTGTCATTGGGAGCATGTTTAGGTCTCATTTAAGGAATGGGAATGAATTACAAACTTGTCGTTGTCCTGAAACATTGAGAATCTCGGTTTTTAAATCCCAGTAAATCAAAAACTCACCCAAAAAACATGAAACTTGGCATGGTTTCATGACATGGCACATATATGCCATGGTAAAAAAACCATCCAGTTTGAGAAGAGGCGCACACATTAGTAGCCAACAAAGTCCTTTTTGAAACAAAAAGCAGACACGTCAATATCGCAAACGGTTGTATTATATGAATCGTGTCAAAATTTAACCATACTCGGTGGCGTGCGTGCAGCTGTCTGATTAGACGGGACGAGCGCGAGAAGGCCGCCGTGCAGGCTCGACGGGACTCGTGTGAGCAGTCCGCCGCACAGGCTCGACGGGACGCGTGCATCATGTCCACCTCGCAGGCTCGACGGGACACGTGCGAGTAGCAAGGCCGCCCATGCTCACCGGGAAGCAAGGTCTTTGACCTCCATGCACCAACCGCCGCCCGCCTCGCTCACAACTTCTCCATTAATGGGTTAATTAAAGCACCTAGACGGAGGGTGTTTGCTTGTGATCCCATGGCAGCATTTGCTTTATTCGTGTTTTCAACTCGTATTTCGGCCTAATTTAAATTGCCACATAGGGCAACGGACAATACGACCACAAATAAAATGGCAACGGATAATACGACGACAAATTTACAATGGCGCAGATAATAATTGTCTTACATATTCCAAATGATTTAAAATGCCACATGCGGCAAATCCAGGAAGACACAGGGGCAAGAGAAGGAAATCACGCACAACAATTTGGATCACTACTGTCTCTACTCGTTGATGGATTGCCGGGCAACGACATCCTCCAGCTCCTTCTTCAATTCCTCACGACTTTGCTTGAAAGCAGCCACGAATTCCTCCACCTCCTGCTCGCGCTCGATCCGGAGCTTCCTCAAGTCACCCATCAGTTCCTCGACGACCGCTGTCAGCGCCATCCCCGAGGCACTGCTCTGCTCATGCAGCTTCTTCCAGCCGGCGACCTCCTCCTCCTTCTCGGTGAGCACCTTGAGGAGCTTCACATTGTCACCCATGAGTTGCTCCACGAGGTCGGTCACCTTGTCAACTGAGGCATTGCTGATCTCGTGCAACTTCATCAAGCCGTCGACCAGCTCCTGCTGCTTAATGAGGCCAGCGAGAATGTCGTTGTCGCCGGCCAAGGACTTCAGCAACGCCAGCTCGTCGTGATCGCCGATGCGGCGAGTGCACTTTTGAGAGCCCTCGTGTGCCCGTGAGAGCTCGTTCGAGGGCTCCGCGGCGTGCCGGGACATCTCTGTTGCGGCTGCCGCTTCGCGGCGAGACCTCTCTAGTGGTTCCGCATCCTTGGTCTTTGATGCCTGGTTATATGTCCACCCGAAACTCCTCCTACGTGGGTGATGAGGAGAGGAACTGTGAAGTAATTTTTGAGTGCGTAGTTTTTATAGCCTGGTGCTAAGTGTGAACACATATTAGTTTGATCGGTGTGAACACATATTAGTTTGATCTGAATGCATAGATTTGCAATTACTTATTGCATTGTAATCTACAATGTGACGAGAAACAAAGTCAAAATTTTCTTGGTGGTTCTGGGCCTACAAAGCCATGTTTCTGTTGTTCTGCCTCATCGCAACGTGGGCCCTTGTTCTCGGATGTACGTGTACGTGTCTGCCTACTATCACACACGGTCATGATATCACCATCGTGTCCTATGGATGCGCCGTTGCGTCTCCCACGGGGTGCCAGAAGGTTGACCACATGGTTGCTCACCGTGGCGTCCATGCACGCTCTCTTCTCGCCGTTGAGGCAAATTTACAATGTCAACGGTTAATAATTGTCTTACGTATTCAGGATAATTTAAAATGCCACATGCAACAAGGCACAAAACACTCACGACCTACCTATGCATACAATTATAATAAAATATAGGCTAAAAGGCTGAGCCGGCGGTCTTCCGACGACGGTCTTCTTGGACTCCATGACCAGCATATCACCCTTGCGGCCGTTCATTATGTGTAACTTACTAATCATCACACAGGAGTACTCGCAGACGCATCGTGTGCGATACTCCTAGCCACCGCAAGCAACTAGTTTGCATTTTTCAATTTTTTTTGTATGAACAGAATCGCACATGAACTTACTATAGTAACCGTCTGTGTTATAATTTCTCATCGCAAACAATTCATCCGAGTGGGCTGTTTGCTGCGTATCACACACATCTGGTTTACACGAAGCGTTTGTGTTCTTTTGGCTCATCGCAAATATCGCATATCACACACATCTTGTTAAGATGAACTGTTTCCGTTCTCTTGCCTAATCGAAAACAGTTTGTCCAACTAAACCGTATGCCGTATATCACACACACCTCGATCTGGCTGACCATTTTTGTTGCATTCCCTAATAGCACACAGTTCACCGGAGCAAACTGTATGCTGTACACACATATTGATATGGCTGCCCATTTCTGTTGTTCTTCCTCATCGCAAACAGTTCTGCTGGATCAACCGTATGCCCAGCATCGCACACGTAACTAAAATCTAAACCGTGTTTGATGTCTGTACCATCGCAAACGTTTTGCATCTTTTTTGACAGTTTTTTTACATCCCCGTTTGCGATTAATGCATCGCACACAGTTTTGTCAAAGGGTCTCTGATCGTAGTGTCGCGTTAGCAGCATCCTGCAGTAGTGATGATCTAATCATATTCATGCTCAACGCAAACACCAAATAACATTTATTTAGGTTCAACACTAATCCCTAAGGTAGAGGGAGTGTGCGATGGTGATCATATCAACCTTGGAATCATTTCCAACACACATCATCACCTCACTTTTAACTAGTCTCTCTTCATTCTGCAACTCCTGTTTCGAGTTACTAATCTCAGCAACTGAACCGGTATCAAATACCCAGGGGTTGCTACAAACAATAGTAAAGTACACATCAATAACATGTATATCATATATACCGTTGTTCACTTTGCCATAGTTCTTATCCGCCAAGTATTTGGGGCAGTTCCGCTTCCAGTTACCATTTCCTTTGCAGTAGAAGCACTCAGTTTCAGGCTTGGGTCTAGCTTTGGGCTTCTTCACGTGAATGGCAACTTGCTTGCCATTCTTCTTGACGTTCCCTTTCCTTCCCTCGCCTTTTTCTTGAAACTAGTGGTCTTGTTATGCTCTTTCTTGATTTCTACCTTCGCCAATCACTACTAGGGAAAACCTTACCAGTAGCGCTGGTTTTTGAGCTACTAGTAGCGCGGGCGCCCGCGCTACTGCTACAGCGCTACAGCTATTTTGTAGCAGTAGCGCTTGTTTAGGCCATCGCTACTGGTATGTTCGGATACTAGTAGCGCGCCACTGGAAAGCGCTACTGGTAAATGAGCGCTGCTGGTAATATTTTGGCCCGTGCCACTCCTAAAATTTATGTTTTTTTTCACATTTTGGCGATGTACATGTTTAAACAGATATATCTATTATACAATAACAACTCATCATGAACTAGTCTGTTTAAATAGCATATTCATTACCACTAGTCATCACCACCAAACAATGTTCGTCAATGAGACATCATATAACAAGTTGGTCACTAGTCATAATCACAACTCCTCCTCCTCATCATCAACTCTAACACATTGTAGCACATAATAACACATTCTACCTAGGACCAACTCCTCTCATAGGACCTACTCTACCCTCTCTTAGGTAAAATATCATAAAACAAGATAGGCATTGACTCTCCATTAAGGAAAATGGACTCTCCATAATAAAGAACGGAGATCATCCTGTCTCCAAGTCTTGGCCTACGCACAATGTTGCTTCCAAGTAGCTCTCTATGATGGTCGAAACATTTTTTCAAATCATTTATTGTCATGGCTTCCTCACTTTTAGAAATTCGGTATGGACAGGAGTGATGTGGATACTGCGGCTGACCTGGCCATGGTGGCCGTAAGCTCATAACATCAACGCGACCTCTCGGCAACATCAGATGAGGCACACAATCCATCGGGATTTTCTGTTCAAAAACATAGTAATATCTTTGTACTTAGCAATGTAGTTTAGTTTTAGAAGAATTTATGCAAAAGATGCACGGATGTCGTAATAGTAGAAAATCTTACCATGCCATCTCCATTGATGTTACCGTAGTTCAACACGTGCACTAGTGGCACGTATTGACCAGAATGTGGAGGAGTTTGATAATAGCTATTGTAATTCTCAAGATCAGTAAAAAAATCGATAAGACCATCTTTCTCCTTATAAGTTAATTGTGCTTCATCATTGTAGTAGTAGGTTCTGTCTACCATCTTCCGTACATTTTTGAAGAATGAAAATAAGCTGTCAACTATTTTTCATAGTCGGTTACATAAGAAGGAATCTTCATAGTCGGTCGCCAAGCTTGCCTTCCACGCCAAGTAGAGTCCTATCCGGACACGGGTACAGTCTTCGGCCATCACGTCTTCACAGCCCATCAGTCCGGCCCATGGATAATAGGCCGGACGCCCGAGGACCCCTTAGTCCAGGACTCCCTCAGTAGCCCCCGAACCAGTCTTCAATAGCGAGGTGTTCGGCACACAAATTGTCTTTGATATTGCAAGGCGGGTTCCTCCTTTAGTGATTTCCAAGTAGTGTATTCGGCTGTAGATTCAATGTCTCCCCTCGACTTCTGCGCGTCTAATAACCTCGTCCTCCATGTGTCGAGCGAATGCAGGGGGTCAGGGTATTTTTGCAAATAACACCCCGTTTAGGCCAGGAAGAGCGCCTATTTAAAGAGATCGGATCTCGGATCCATTCAACATCTCACGGAGAAAAATCCCCAAAGACAACTAGGAGAAACCATTCCAACATGGCCAGCATTCCCAGTTCCTCCTTTGGCTTAGAGAGAGGCGAGTGGGAGAAGTGCTCAGTGGCCCACAGCCAATTAAAGAAGTTGCAAACGCAGGGATTCCTCCCCCCTGCAGATCTGGTCCCTGTTCGAGCAGGGCAAGCCTCCCTTAATGGTGAGACCCAGGCGGAGGATTTTCCCAATCCATCCGGGGGGAATGAGTTTGTTTTGTCCCTTATCTGCTAAGGGGCGTCGGGTTTCCAATCCATCTGTTCCTCTGGGGGCTTCTGGAATACTATGGCCTTCAGCTGCACAACTTTACTCCGGCCTCCATTTTGCAAATTGCGGGCTATGTCGCGTTGTGTGAACTGTTTCTGGGCATTGAGGCCCATTTCGAACTGTGGAGGAAGTTATTCTGCCTTGTCCCGCGCAACCACCAGGGGTCAATATGTGAAGTGGGCGGAGCCGAAGTATGGCGCATCACCGATACCGGATACCTGTCCGGCACACCAAGGAAGGCGTCCGAAGAATGGCCTTCCGAATGGTTCTATATAGAAGACATCGCTCTTCCCGACCCAGTTCGCAGGGGTCTCCCGGAATTTGCAAGCGTTCCACTGAAGAAACGTCACAGCTGGCGTCCCCGAAGTCTTGAAGAAGAGGACACTACGGAAGTTTGTCAGCTCCTGGGCAAGATAAGGATGCTTGCCCAGTCCGGTTTTACAATAGTGGAGGTAATGGCGACCTCCATAGTGCGGGGGGTTCATCCACTTCAATACAGAGGGCTCCCAATGTGGTACTACAATGGGGAGGATGACGCCTCCCACTGCGGTCGGAAAGGTTCGGACACCCCCGCCGCTTTAGACAAGATACTGGCCGAGCTGTTCAAAGGGGAGGAAGAAGAATTTCTCCGCATTAATCGAAGAGAAGGGTACTCCATGTACAACCCTCCCAGCTGGGTGAGTCCTAACCTCCTTGCTTTTATTCATTCCATTCTCGTAGCCATCTTTAACGAATTCCCTACCGTTTATGTTGAAACAACACTGGTGGAAGGTAACCGAGGGGCTTAGTAGCCCTGCCCCACAGCCGGAGAACCACAACCGGGAGCTTGATCCAGGGTTCGAAGAGGACCCGGACATATTCGTGGTACTCGCGGAAGGGGTGTTTTACCAGGCTAGCTACGACGGCACAGAAGTGGCCGTCATTGCCGATTATCCTGGTCTTCTTCCAGCTTCCCACGTAAGTAATCAGGAGAAATCACCCTTGAAAGAGTTTCCTCGCACTTCCTGACCCACCGCATTGTCTCATGCTTCAAAGGGGAGGCGTTCGACACATCATGCTACGCCGGGGATGACTCCAAAAGGAGCGGCTCCCGCGCCGAGCAAGGCCTCAAAAAGGAAGGTCAGCGAAGACAAGGCTGGTCCTTCGTCGAAGAGGTATGGATTTGAAGATATGTTTTGGCAGTCGTACCCACACATAATTGTTATGTTGGTCCTGTATCAGGAAAAAGGTTCGCCGGACTATGACCGGGGATTCAGCCGGTCGCACTCCCACCAACCGGGATTTAGATCCCACCGGAGGGGTGGGGGCCGCTATGGGGACAACGCCGGACTGTCCTTCAGCCGAGGGTTCGGAAAATATGTCCGTTACCAACTCGGAAGTAGAGAGCGCCATGAATCATTGGCGCTGTCGGGCTGTCTTACGAGATCCCAAGTTCTCAGGAGAGGCATTCAATGCCTTCAGCTCGGCAGACGCATACATCTGAGCTGCTCGAGATGGGCTTAGAAAAGCCACAAAGCAACATTTGACAGATGTGCAGGTAATTATTTCTTTGTCCGAAAAGGGTAACCGTATGCCCGTAGCCCCCGAGACTGGAAGCAGTTGCTACAACTGATTTAAGGATCGTTGCATAATCAGGTCCTTACAGAGAAGAATGGCCTGCTAGGCCAAGAGCTGGAGCAGTGTCGGGCGCAGCTGAGTGCCGCTACCGCCGAGCTTGAAAATTTCAAGAAGGCATCATATGGTAACATTCCCCTCTATCGAGGAACAATAAGTGTATACCAACTGTACTAATACTGTTGCTTATCGCATAATAGGATCGCCCGATCAACTTGAAGAGAAGTTGAAGATCGCCCAAGAGGGGGAAAAAGAGGCGAAAAGGCTACACGCCACAGGCGAGCGTGTGTTGACCCGAGTCAGGGACGAGAAAAACAAGCTACAGGATTCCAACACTACATTGGGTGAATAGTTGAAAGATGTGCGAGCCCAGCAAGCCGACTCCGTGAAGGAGAACAAGAAGCTGCGGGGCGGCATATTCAGTATGTATTTGAACTATTGTTAAAGTAGTTTAGAGATAAATGGAACTGATATAGTTATGATTGCAGGTATATTGACGGCCGTCCTGAAGAGGAGGTGTCCGGATCATCAAGTGATCTGCTGCAAGGGCTGTCGCAGTTGCATGAACATGCTCGGCTGGCGATGCGGAGTGTTGCCAAGGCCCTATGGCCATCTGCCTCCCCTCCAGGAAGTATGGAGGAGCTTGTAGAGCTGTTCAAGGGAGCGCGGCGGCGTATCCGGCTATGGAAGATATCGGCCTGCAGAGAGGGTGCACGAGAGGCCTAGGCCATGGTGAAAACGCGATATACCAAGCTGGATCCAAATCACATGGCCCGAGTTGGACCGCTAGGGTCAAATGGGGAAGAAATTCCCGTTAGTTTAGTATATGACCAAGTAGAGGTGGCCGCCAAATATTCCCAACAGGATTGTAAGTTAGACTGCCTGTTGGACGGTGTAGAGGAGGAAGTGTTTGAGTCCAAGTGACTATGTACTATCCTCGACATGTGGAACTCTAGCTGAATTGTATATCATTTGTCATGGCAGACCTTTTCGCTTCAACCTCCAGACCCGAAGGTGCGGAGTGTTTCCGAATACCCTCGCAGCCGAATAGACCGGGGTATGCATGGAAAACTAGGCGTAGGGGTCATAATTGCTTGAACAGACAAGTTGTATCCGGCTAGCTATGTTATATTACATTGAGGTTGTAAGCAACATCTTCCAGAGAGAATAGTTCCATTAAGGGTTCCTTTCCCTGGGTGTATCGGCGTTCTAGGAATGGGGGTCCCCAGACTTGCCTGCCTGCGGCCCACAGCGTGGCTAAGCCAGCATGCCGTACGGCCCATCTTCATCAACAAGGCATCCGAGACCCTCGCGAGGGTCCAAGCCTCGCGAGGCGGACGACGCAAGACCTCCTCCGGAGTGGCCTAGCCAGGCAAGCTCACGAGGAGCAGAGATATCAAGGCGGGGCAAACCTCACGAGGCTCTCGTGACGTGAGCCATGACGAATGGCACCAGACGAGCGCTAGGCGGGCGCCAGCGCACGCAGCGTCCTTATTTCCTCTTTGGTGCTAAGGAGGCCAGCGCAGGCGAAGAGTATCGAGGCATCAGGCAAAGGTTGCTATATTGGTGCAACGAGACCAAGACCAGGAGGACGGCAAGATGGAGGTCATCGTGGAGCCCAAGACGGCGTCACCACCAGAGCTTATCGCAGGCGAAGACCACTTTTGTCAGGATAGCTTGTACTAGTTGCCCCCCTTCAAATTTGCCCGCCGTTGTTGGCTCCCTTCCCGCTCGATATTTGGGAAGAGGACCAGGGCCTATATAAGTAGAGCTAGCCACCATAGTAGAGGCATCTCATCTTTAGCTTGATCCAACCCGATCGAGTGCCTACCCTAGCCACAAGAACACCTCAACCTCAGGAGACTGTTCTTTCCTTGTACTGTTCACCATCAGCCCAAGAGGCAATCCACCACCACCACACTAGAGTAGGGTATTACACCACAACGGTGGCCCGAACCAGTATAAACCTCGTGTCTTTCTGTGTTGCGAGTTCGTCGAGTTCGTCCGCGAGATCTTAGCGAGCTAGGGCGTAGATCGGTAGAGGGGAAAGACTTCGCGCGCACCCTAGTGTTCGAACCTTAAGGGTTTGTCGGACCCCCACATCCGACATTTGGTGCGCTAGGTAGAGGTGCGCCGGAGCTCCTCTCCACCAACCTGTGCCCCGCGCCGCCGCACTTTGCTCCCATGGCGGGTGCCCCGCCATCCACCTCTGCGACCGACGTCGGCAGCGGGGCATCTGGGTACCGAGCCCTGGCCCCCGCTCTGCGCCGAGTGCGGTGGCCGACCAAGTTCAAGCCAGAGATGCCGCCGCGTTACGACGACGCAGCAGACCCGACGCCGTTCCTGCTGGCGTACGAGGAGGCTGTCCTCAAAGCCGGAGGCAACGACAAGATCATGGCCAACTGGTTCCCCATGGCCCTTGCCGGCGAGCCGCGCGCCTGGCTGCTCAACCTCCCGGGATGCACAGTGGCTTCCTGGGGGGAACTCCGTGACCTCTTCACCGATCGCTACGCGGTGGCAGCGCACCATGCGGTCGCGGCCCTGCTGGGCGGCTCTCAAGAACCGCCTTCAGATCGCCACGTCAAACCGTTCCTCCGTCAGATCGGGGCCGCCTCCAAGCACCCGGGGGCTCCGCCAGGTTGGGCTGCCCCAGAGGTCGACCTCACCTTCGGCTCCACCGCCGACTCCGGCATGCTCCCAATGCTCTGCACGCCCACCATCTGCAACGTGGCCGTCACCATGACCCTCATCGACGGCGGTGCCGGCCTCAACCTGCTCTCCGTAGAAGCCTTCATCCTTCTTCACGTGCCGCTCGAGCGGCTCAACCTCAGCAAGCCCTTTTCGGGAGTGGGTGGTGGAGCGGCCCACTCTCTAGGGCAGATCCGCCTCCCTGTCACCTTTGGCACACGTGACAACTACCGCACTCAGCTGGTGGACTTCGACATCGCCCGCATCGGTCTCCCATACAACGCCATCCTCGGGTACCCAGCCCTCGCTCAGTTCATGGCGGCGACCCATCCGGCCTACAACCTCATGAAGATGCTAGGAAGCAAGGGCGTCCTCACCATCAAGGGGGACACTAAGGAGGCCGTGACGGCACTCAGGCTCGCCTTCAAGACCGTGGCAGCAGCACAGTCGGCCGGCACCGGTACCCGCGAGGCCAAGGAGGTTGCGCCTACCAAGAAGAAGAAGCTGTTTACTCAAGACAAGGCGGAAACCAAGCAGGTGTCGGTCAACGAGGACAGGTCTTCGGGGGCCACCTTCACCATAGGAGCCGGCCTTGACCCGGGACAAGAGGAAGCCTTGGTGAGGTTCTTGCGCGCGAACAAGGAGATATTCGCGTGGGAGCCCAATCAGCTGGTAGGGGTCCCGAGAGAGGTGATCCAGCATCATCTAAGGGTATGCCCCAACATACGCCCCGTGAAGCAGTGAGCCAGACGGCAGTCCACTGAGAAGCAGGCCTTCATCGTCCAAGAGACACGCAAGCTGGAGGCGGCAGGCGCCATCCAGGAAGTTCGATATCTGAATGGCTGGCAAACCCCGTCGTAGTGCCAAAGAAAGGCGGGAAGGGGCGGATGTGCGTCGACTTCACCAACCTTAACAAAGCCTGCCCCAAGATCCGTTCCCGCTCCCGCGCATCGACCAGATTGTCGACTCCACCGCCGAGTCCGACTTGCTGTGCTTCCTGGACGCGTTCTCAGGGTATCGTCAGATCAAGATGGCGGTGGAAGATGTGGAGAAGACAGCTTTCCTAACACCATGTGGGGTGTACTGCTACACCTGCATGCCCTTCGGGCTGCGCAACGCAGGCGCCACCTTCCAGCGTTTGATGCACATCGCCCTGGGGCGACAGCTCGGGAGGAACACAGACGCATACGTCGACGACATAGTGGTAAAGTCTCGCGAGGCGAGGACATTGATTCAAGATTTGGAGGAAACCTTCAAGAGCCTGCGCCGGGTGAACTTGAGGCTTAACCCGGAGAAGTGCATGTTTGGTGTCCCCTCCGGCAAGCTGCTAGGATTCCTCGTGTCCCACAGAGGGATCGAGGTGAACCCGGAGAAGATCAAGGCCATCGAGGACATGAGCCTGCCACAGATCCTCAAAGAGATGCAAAAGCTAGCGGGGCGGGTGACCGCATTAGGGCGTTTCATCTCCAAGCTGGGAGAGCGCGCCTTACCGTTCTTCAAGCTCATGAAGAAGAAAGGCCCGTTCGAGTGGACCCCGGAGGCCGATCAGGCCTTCCAAGACCTCAAGAAATACCTTACCAGTCCCCTGGTGATGGTGGCACCATGGCCTCTCGAGCCTCTGGTACTCTACCTTGCCGCCACCCCGTACTCCGCCAGCGCGGCGCTGGTGGCGGTCAGGGAGGAACGCCAAGCCAAGGTCGTGCCGTGCCAAGCCGGAGCTGAAGTGGCGCAGGGTCAGGAAGACGCAGCAAAGGCATCAGCTAGGGAAGACAAAGCTCGGCGGGACAACATAGCAGAAGCTCCTGAGGACGGCCAAGTCTCAGGAAACCCACCACCTCAGGAGATGCACCAATCTCCGCAGGACCCCAGCCTCGATAGTGCGCCAGCCCTCGTCGAACACCCGGTGTACTTCGTCAGCACCGTACTAAGAGACGCGAGGGCACGCTACCCCATGCCTCAGAAGCTCCTGCTCGCACTTTTGATGGCCTCACGCAAGCTGCGACACTACTTCCAGGGGCACGCGATCAAGGTCGTCTCAGCTTACCCATTGGAGAGGGTACTCAGGAGCCCAACTTCAGCTGGAAGGGTCGCTGAGTGGAATATCGAGCTGCAAGCATTCTAGTTGAAGTTCAGCACTACCAGGGTCATCAAGGGGGCTGCGCTCGCTGAATTTGTGGCAGAATGGACAGATGCCTGATACTTGAAGAAGGGGATGACCGGTCCACCTCCCCAGGGAGCGAGGCTCCGGACGGCTGGGTCATGTATTTCGATGGCGCTTTCGCGCACTAGGGCGCGGGAGCTGGAGCAGTGCTCATCTCGCCCACCCAGGACAAGCTCTACTGCGTCGTGCAACTCTGCTTTCAGCACAGCGAGAAGGTCTCCAACAATATCGCAGGATATGAAGGCCTCATAGCTGGCCAGAAGGCCGCGACAGCTCTAGGGGTGAAGCGCCTTACCGTCAGAGGTGACTCGCAACTCCTCGTCAACTTCTCCAACAAGGTGTACGAGCCGAAGGACAAGCACATGGAGGCCTACCTCGCGGAGGTACGCAAGATGGAAAAGCAGTTCTCAGGTCTCGAGCTGCAGCACGTGCCCCGGGGCACCAACAAAGAAGCCGACGACATCGTCAGGAGAGCATCCAAGCGGCAACCACAAGAGCCTGGTGTCTTTGAGGAGCGGCTCTTCAAGCCATCAGCTACGCCACCTCTTTCAAGCACTACTCAGCCTCGGGAGGAGCTCCCACAGCCTCCGGCCACGGGAGCCCCGGCATGTGGCCCGACCTCAGGAGCTCGGCTGCTCTTGGCGCTTGAGCCCCAGGAGGAATGCTGGACCAAGGAATTCAAGGATTACCTGACACACAGGGCGCTACCGGAGAAGGAAGAGGACGCGGAGCGCGTGGCCCGGCAAGCCACGGCATACTGCATCCAAGACGGCGAGTTATAGAGGAAACGGCCGAACGATGTCACGCTGCGCTGCATCTCCAGCGATCAAGGAAGGGAGCTGCTGATTGACATACACGGTGGGGACTGCGGGCACCACTCGTCGTCACGGACCCTTGTCGGCAAGGTGTTCCGCAGTGGATTCTACTGGCCTACAGCACTCAACGACGGAACCGAGCTGGTGAAGTCTTGCGAAGCTTGCCAATTCCACGCCAAGCAAATCCATCAGCCTGCTCAGGGCTTCCAAACCATCCCTCTCACATGGCCATTCGCAGTCTGGGGGCTGGACATCTTAGGCCCGTTCCCACGGGCGCCAGGGGGCTATCGCTATCTCTACGTCGCCATCGACAAGTTCACCAAGTGGGCAGAAGTGGAAGCTGTCTGTACCATCCCGGCTGGCTCTACCGTCAAGTTCATCAAGGGCCTCGTGAGCCGCTTCGGGGTCCCCAACCGCATCATCACAGATAACGGCTCGCAGTTTACTAGTAACCTCTTCAAAACCTATTGTGCTAACCTTGGAACACATATCTGCTACGCTTCGGTGACCCACCCCAGGAGCAATGGTCAGGCTGAGCACGCCAACGCAGAGGTCCTGAGGGGCCTCAAGACCAGGACCTTCAAGAAGAAGCTGGAGGCCTGCGGCAGGGGCTGGCACGACGAGCTCCAGTCTATGTTGTGGTCTATCCGCACCACCGCTACCAAGCCAACGGGCGAGACTCCATTCTTCCTCGTCTACAGAGCCGAAGCAGTCCTTCCTCACGAGGTCAAGCATCGCTCCGCACGGGTCCTAGCGTTCGATGAAACGCAGCAGGACGCCACGCGGGGGATGGATCTCGTGCTGGGGGAGGAACGTCGTCGCGAAGCTGCATTAAGGGCGGCAAGGTACCAGCAAGCGCTGCGGCGATACCACTGCCGCACTGTTCGCTCCAGGACGCTCAAGACGGGTGACCTGGTCCTGAGGCGGGTCCTCTCCAGGGAAGGGTTGCATAAGCTTTCGCCCATGTGGGAGGGCCCGTTCAGGGTCGTCCACATCTCCAGGCCTGGCGCCGTGCGTTTGGATATGCAAGAAGGGACACCTATCCAAAACGCCTGGAACATCCAGCACCTCCGGAAGTTCTACCCATGAAGCAAGGCCCAGAGCCTATGAAGCAAGGCCCAGAGCCTGTGAAGAAAGGCCCAGAGCCTGTGAAGAAGGCCCGGTGCCTGTGAAGAATCGCCGCCCGTGACACTCTCACGTAATAATGAGTTGGGGCTGTACACGCCCCGGAGTCTCAGGAGCGCCGGCCTCAGGCCTTGGGGCTCCCGCCCACGCCTAGTGGTAGCACTTAGCTCTGCGCTCATGAGAAGACTTGAAGACTAGATTAGGTGCCGGACGCGGCTTTTCATTTGCTTTCCGTAGTTGGCTCGCTTTTCCTTAATCGAAGTTGCTCTTGGTGTTCATTGCTGATTTGATTCCCTAGCCTCTTACCGCATTTTTCAGCTCTGGTTTGCTCGTGTTCTCTCTCTCGCATACCTCGCGAGGGGGCTAGGCAGGTGCCCTAGCGAGCATTTTTCTTCTCTCTTCCTTCTCGCGAGCCACCCTCGTTCGAGCCTGAAAGTTGGCGCATCTCTCCTAATCCGTGCCCCTCGGGTATCGCGATACAAAGCACCAAGTCGAGGCTTGGGTGGACGGCAAATCCTCTAGCGCACCCCTAGCGATTTTTTGTAGTTTCCGAGCAAGCACAGACCACCAGGTTAGGATGGACGCGAGGAAACAAATGCCTCGTGAGGAAGAGGACGTCCTGGACGCACCAGGTTAAGTTATCTTTGCGCAAAAATAACAACACGGCATGAGGATAACATGCACAGTGTGATAACTAAGGAACCATAGTTCGACACACACCCCTCTGGGCCATACTGGTTTAATTTTTTGATGCAGGAAAAAGAGCTAAACAAAGCGGGGTTGCCGCAATCCGCGGAGGCAGGCCCTGAGCGGCGCCCCGAGCCTAGCCGGACCTTTCCTTGTGCTTCACGGAGGCGCGGCGACGAGATGACCCGCTGCCTCCTTTGAAGCGGGCGCGGTGGCGTGGCGGCTGGTCGTAGCCACCACTGCTGGAGCCGTCGCCGGAGGAAGAGCCGCCGTAGCTGGAGGAGACACGGTCGCCACCGAGGGCAGGCTCGCCCTCGTCCTAGTCGCGACCGTCACCAAGGCCGAGCAGCTCCTCACCGTCGTTCGTCTCGGGGCAGCACCCGGCGCGGCGACCATCTTCCCCAAACACCCTCACATAGAGGGTCGACCCACCGTCATACCTGAAGTGGAGCGCGCACCGCCTGCCCAGACCGCGCGCGCGGGCAAACGTCTGCCAACAGCGGGCAAGGGCTATGTTGCCCGCGGCAGAAGTCTCGACCGTGACCCAAGAGGCCTTGCTGCAGCAACCATCCGCCTGCAACCAGAGCCTGCCTGGACTAGGGGCCGGCAGTTCGTCGACGAAGAAGCACGGAAGCTGGAGCCAGTTGCTGGTCGGGTTCTCCGACCAGACGACGAACTCCGGCGACACTTCCGCTGAGTGGAAGCGCGGACGGGGAGGCCACGCCACCAATGCACGCCTCCCTTCGTCAGCTGGACCGCCATGGCTGGGACGATCCCCTCCGCGTGGCGCGACGCCGCCACGGTGGGGGTCACGGCATGCTTGCGCGGACGGCCGCGACCGCGCTTGGGCGCCGGGGAGCCGGGTCCCTCGCGAGGAGCCTTTCCCTTCTCGGTGGCAGAGAACATCCTTTGTGGCGCCATCGGTGGCGCTGCAAGATGTGGAGCAAGGAGGAAGAAGCAAGCAAGCGAGGAAGAGATGGGCGACGGGGGCTCCGCCCCCTCCCCCCATTTATAGCGGAAGAAGGCCAACCGGCGTCTCCCACGATCGCAGGTAATGATGGTTTTCCTTGCATGTCGCAGGGACTTGTCAAGTCGTGCAGTTGCCGAGGTAGCGTGGGGAAGCGGAGACGCCCACGTCCACTCGACCGCCACGCGTCAACCGAAGCCACAGGCTTTTGGGGCCCGCGGTGCTCCAAACTTGACCCTTGGCTTCGCCGTGAAGCCAAGCCCGAGCGCACCTTGGGCCCAGGGGCTACTATCGGCGTTCTGGGAACGGGGGTCCCCAGACTTGCCTGCCTGCGGCCCACAGCGTGGCTAAGCCAGCAGGCTGTACGGCCCATCTTCATCAACAAGGCATCCGAGACCCTCGCAAGGGTCCAAGCCTCGCGAGGCGTACGACGCAAGACCTCCTCCGGTGTGGCCTAGCCAGGCAAGCTCACGAGAAGCGGAGATATCAAGGCGGGGCAAACCTCACGAGGCTCTGGTGACGTGAGCCATGACGAACGGCACTAGACGGGCGCCAGGGGGGCGCCAGCGCGCGCAGCGTCCTTATTTCCTCTTTGGTGCTAAGGAGCCAGCGCAGGCGAAGAGTACCGAGGCATCAGGCAAAGGTTGCTATATTGATGCAACGAGACCAAGACCAGGAGGACGGCAAGACGGGGGTCATCGTGGAGCCCAAGACGGCGTCACCACCAGAGCTTGTCGCAGGCGAAGACCACTTTTGTCAGGATAGCTTGTACTAGCTGTCCCCCTTCAAATTTGCCCGCCGTTGTTGGCTCCCTTCCCGCTCGATATTTGGGAAGAGGACCAGGGCCTATATAAGTAGAGCTAGACACCATACTAGAGGCATCTCATCTTAGCTTGATCCAACCCGATCGAGAGCCTACCCTAGCCACAAGAACACCTCAACCTCAGGAGGCTGTTCTTCCCTTGTACTATTCACCATCAGCCCAAGAGGCAATCCACCACCACCACACTGGAGTAGGGTATTACACCACAATGGTGGCCCGAACTAGTATAAACCTCATGTCTTTCTGTGTTGCGAGTTCGTCCGCGAGATCTTAGCGAGCTAGGGCGTAGACCGGTAGAGGGGAAAGACTTCGCGCGCACCCCAGTGTTTGAACCTTAAGGGTTTGCCGGAACCCCACATCCGACAGGGTGTGCATGTATTTAATGTACGTGTCCGAATTGTGATGAGAAAATCATAGTGTATGTAACTTCTGGGGGTTCGCTACGGAGTAAATGAAAAAACTTCTTTAGTTCACCGACCGAATATTCCCTTAAGAACGCTAGTTTTCGGCTTCACCCAGTCTGAGGTACACAACCGGATGACCCAGTAGTATCAATCGCAGAGGTGCTCCCTTCATGCCCTAGCCGAACTAACGGAAACGTAGGGCATAAGCACAGGAGCCAGGCAACCCAGCTTGGCCAAAAGTTAGGTCATATCGATGCATATAATGGCGAATAAAAGGTACATATGGAAAACTCATATGTGAAGAGCTTGATGCTAGAGGAATAAAAAGCTTCTGTCCAAGGAAGCCCCCAGGTATAATGGGCATACATATTAAAAGATGTATGTGTACGGGTTGTGCGGTCTAGCCGTATGAGAGCTTTAAAGCGAGCAAGAAAAAGTAATCGGAAAAGAGAGAAAAAATAATGGAAACTACAGGGGATTAGGAGACGAACAAGGAGTTCGGTGCTAGGCATAGAATCTTCAGAGTCTGGCCGCGTTCCAGGGGTTCGGCTCGAGGCGATCGTCTGATGCATCACGAAGACGGTACGCCCCTCCGGTGAGAACTTCGTCAATTACGAAGGGGCCCTCCCATTTGGGCTTGAGTTTGTCCTTTTTCTTCTCTGGCAGACGTAGAACGAGTTCGCCAATGTTGTAAGTCTTGGCTCGTACTTCTCTGCTTTGATATCTTCGAGCCTGCTGTTGGTAAAGTGTTGAACGGGCTTTTGCGACATCGCGCTCCTCCTAAAGGGCATCTAGGTTGTCCTGCCGATCAAGCTCGGCTTCTCTCTCTTCGTACATACGCACTCGAGGTGAGTCGTGGATAATATCGCAGGGCAATACAGCCTCTGCGCCGTACACCATGAAGAAAGGTGTGTATCCAGTAGTACGGTTGGGCGTGGTCCGCATCCCCCAGAGTACGGAGTCGAGCTCCTCAACCCAGTGCTTGTCTGATTCTTTCAAAGACCGCACTAGTCTGGGCTTGATGCCACTCATAATAAGACCATTGGCTTGTTCGACTTGACCGTTCGTTTGTGGGTGATAGACGGAGGCGTAATCGAGTTTAATGCCAAGATTAGTACACTGGGTTTTTACCTCATCGACTGTGAAATTAGAGCCCTTGTCGGTGATGATGCTGTGTGGGACACCATAACGGTGCACCACGCGGGATATGAATTCTATCACCGGGTCGGACTCAGCCGTTTTGACCGGTTTAGCCTCTATCCACTTAGTGAATTTGTCCACCATGACCAGCAGATATTTTTTATTATGGCTTCCCCCTTTAAGGGGTCCAACCATATCCAGTCCCTAGACCGCGAAAGGCCAAGTAATGGGGATAGTTTTTAAGGCAGTTGGGGGCATGTGGCTTTGGTTGGCGAAGAGTTGGCATCCGACGCAGCGTTGGACAAGGTCCTGCGTGTCTGCTCGGGCTGTCGGCCAATAAAACCCAGTATGGAAGGCCTTGCTAATAAGAGCCCGAGCTGCTGCGTGGTGTCCGCCGAGACCAGCGTGAATTTCCGCTAAAAGCTGCCGCCCCTCTTCCTCGGAGATACATCTTTGAAGTACTCCGGTAGTACTTTTCTTATAGAGCTCTCCGTCGTGAACCTTGTAGGCCTTCGAATGCCAGGCAATGCGGCGAGCCTCGTTCTGGTCTTCGGGAAGCTCCTTCCTATTAATGTAGGCCAAGAAGGGTTCAGTCCATGGGGCAATGACTGCCATAATGAGATGGGCCGATGGTGTTATTTCGGTGGCTGAGCCCCCGATACTATCGGTGTGTTCGGGATTTGGGGTTGTATTCGGATCTGGACTGTTGTTGCCGCCCTCCCCTTGCCACACAACGGATGGCTTCAAAAGCCTTTCCAGGAAGTTGTAAGGTAGGACGGGGTCGCGCTTAGCGCCGATGCGAGCAAGGACGTCCGCCGCCTGGTTACTTTCTCGGGCGACGTGATGAAATTCAAGCCCCTCGAACCGAGCCGACTTTTAAGATGGCATTACGATAAGCTGCCATCTTTAGGTCTTTGGCATCAAAGTCTCCGTTTATTTGAGATATTGCGAGGTTTGAATCCCAGCGCACCTCTAGGTGTTGTATGCCCATGGACATGGCCATCCGAAGACCATGCAATAGGGCCTCGTATTTGGCTGCGTTGTTGGAGTCTGTGTATAGTATTTGGAGTACATACTGGACGACGTCTCCAGTGGGGGATGTTAACACGACTCCCGCTCCTAGCCCCGCCAGCATTTTGGAGCCGTCAAAATACATAACCCAGTTGGAATATGCGCCGTACTCTTTAGGGAGTTCGGCCTCTGTCCATTCGGCGATGAAGTCAGCCAACACTTGGGATTTGATGGCTCGTCGTGGCTTGATGTTATGTCAAATGGAAGTAGCTCTATGGCCCATTTGGCGATCCGTCCCATGGCATCGCGGTTGTTTATTATGTCATTGAGTGGGACTTCAGAGGCCACCGTGATTGAACACTCCTGGAAGTAGTGACGTAGCTTTCGGGATGCCATGAAGACCGCGTATGCTATCTTTTGGTAATGGGGGTACCGGGATTTGCATGGTGTGAGGACAGTAGATACGTAGTATACTAGTTTTTGGAGCGGAAATTTGTGTCCGTCCTATTCTCATTCGACGACGAGCACGGCGCTCACCACCTGATGTGTTGCCGATATGTATAGCAGCATGGGTTCGCCAGCGTTTGGTGCGGCCAGGATTGGGTTGCTTGCTAGGAGGGCCTTTATTTCCTCCAGTACGGCAGTCGCCGCGTCGGTCCATTCGAAGTTATCGGTGCACCGTAAGAGGCGATAGAGTGGCAGTGCCTTTTCTCCTAATATGGAGATAAAGCGACTTAATGCTGCCATGCAACCAACTAGTTTTTGGACTTGTTTGAGGTCTGTTCGCGTAGCCAACTGTGACAGAGCTCAGATTTTAGCTGGATTTGCTTCTATTCCTCTATTGGAAACGATGAAGCCCAGCAGTTTTCCAGCGGGGACGCCGAAGACACACTTTTCCGGGTTGAGTTTAATGTCATACGCACGGAGGTTGTCGAATGTGAGACGTAAGTCGTCTATTAGTGTTTCGACGTGCCTAGTTTTGATGACGACGTCATCGACGTAAGCTTCTACCGTCTTGCCGATCTGCTTCTCCAGGCATGTTTGAATCATGCGTTGGTATGTGGCGCCAGCGTTCTTGAGCCCGAAGAGCATGGTGTTGAAGCAGAATGGCCCATATGGGGTGATAAATGCTGTTGCAGCTTGATCGGACTCCTTCATTTTGATTTGATGGTATCCGGAATATGCATCGGGAAACACAGTGAGTCGTGTCCTGCGGTGGCGTCAATGATTTGATCAATGCGGGGGAGTGGGAAGGGATCCTTAGGGCAAGCCTTGTTGAGGTCTTTGAAATCGACACACAGGCGCCAGGATTTGTCCTTCTTTGGTACCATCACCAGGTTTGCCAGCCAGTCCGGATGTTTGATTTCTCTAATGAATCTGGCCTCGATAAGTTTGGCCAACTCCTCCCTCATGGCTTGTCGCTTGGGTTTGGGAAAGCGCCGCAGTGTTTGCTTAACCGGTTTAAATCCCTTTAATATATTGAGGCTATGTTCGGCCAGCTTGCGTGGGATCCCTGGCATATCTGAAGGGTGTCAGGCGAATATATCCCAGTTTTCACGCAGGAATTCGCGTAGTGCGGCATCGACTGTTGGGTTCAGTTGCGCTCCGATAGATGTTGTCTTCTTGGGGTCCGTTGGGTGGACCTGGGATTTGACTATTTCTTCTGCTGGTTTGAAGGAGGTGGTTTTGGGGCGTTTGTCGAGGATCACATCGTCCCTATCCACCGTAGAGCATAATGCGGTTAGTTCTTCGGCCGCAAGGGCTTCGGATAGCGCCTCAAGGGCGAGGGATGCTGTTTTGTTTTCAGCGCGGAGTGTTATGTCCGGATCACTGACGAGGGTGATTATACCGTTTGGTCCGGGCATTTTGAGCTTCATATACCCGTAATGAGGTATGGCTTGGAAGCGTGTGAAAGCGTCCCGCCCCAACAGGGCGTGGTATCCGCTGCTGAAAGGGGCCACTTGGAAAGTGATTTCTTCAGACCGATAATTCTCAGGCGTGTCGAATACCACGTCAAGTGTGATTTTTCCCGCGCATCGCGCCTCCCGACTGGGAATGATTCCTCGGAAGGTTCTTCTACTTTGCTTGATACAGCTCCTGTCTATTTCAATTTTGTGGAGTGTGTCCTCGTAAGTGAGGTTTAGTCCGCTGCCGCCGTCCATGAGGACCTTGGTAAGTCGAAACCCGTCCACGATGGGACTGAGGACTAATGCGGCTGGCACGCGGACTGTCCTGTACTTCGGCTCATCACCGGCATTGAATGTTATAGCCGTGTCGTTCCAACGGTTTATTGTAGCGATTTGGCAGACTTCGGCGAGGTCACGAAGTGCTCTTTTGCGTTTGTTGTTTGAAGCAAATGTCTCGAAGACCGCCAACACTCTTGTGTCGTCGTCTTCTGGAGGGTGCTGTTCTGGGGCGTCCTTGACAAGGATGTCCTCGCCACTCTTGGCTACCTGCCGGAGTATCCAACAAGCTCTAAGGCTGTGGTTTGCCACTGTATCTCGCGTTGTGTGTATTTTTCATGGTCCATCGAGCCATCCCTCCAGAACGGTGTCGTGCCGCGTAATGGGTTTATGTTTCTTGACTGTTGGACTGGGCGTGCCGCGGGGGCGCGCCCTCTTCGTCTGTAGGAGGAGTTTAATTGGGACCGACGGTTCCCAGCAAGCTGCCTGAATTTTCCAGGCGCTTTCCATCGCGCTGTACTTCTGTACGATAGTTGCTAAGTCGGCGAACTTCAGTATGCGGCGGCGATTGATGGTGTTGAGGATTCCTTCGTCCGCGCAATTGTTGCGGAACAGTGATATCGCGTCCTCGTCATGGCAATCTTTTACCCTATCTTTGACAAGGAGGAATCTGGCCCAGAAGTGGTGAACTGTTTCCTGAGACTGCTGTTTTACGCTCATAAGGGCGTCTATGTCCGGGTGGGTGGGTGGAATTAAATCCGAACCCTGACCTGAACGATTATCCGGAGTCTGAAGACCTTCCAGACTCAACAGTCCAGGTTCCAGAATATCTTCTGATTGTTTAGGACTGCCGTCCGATTCTATGTTCGGAGGGCTGGTCGCATCCTTTCGCTGGTGAGTGTCTGGCTCTTCCTGATCGGCGATCCGAACATAGTCCGTCTTCGATATAGAAGAAGATTCGCCGTCCTGCTCCTTGACTACCGCTATCTGATGGGTGACCGGTGGAGTCTTGATTTCCCCTTGATCGGTTTTAGGCCTGATCCGATCGTAATCTGTGGCGGTTCCCAAAGCGGCGATGCGATCTAGGAGTTCGTTCAAGGACGAAAATTCTGTCGGATCCATCTGCTTGGAGTGCTCGGAGTTGATGCGAAGGGGGTTATCGATGGCCTGAGAGGTCATCATCGGCTCAACGGCCGAACGGGCGATCATAGTAAAGCCGCCCAGCTGGAGGGTTTGTCCGGGGGCCAGAACTCCCCCGGAGGTGATGTTGTCTTTAAGGACAAGGCGAGCCATCGAGCCTTTCGTCGACATCACAGTGGAACTCTCAATGAAAGCACCAATGTCGGTGTCAAAACCGGCGGATCTCGGGTAGGGGGTCCCGAACTGTGCGTCTAGGATCGATGGTAACAGGAGACGGGGGACACGATGTTTACCCAGGTTCGGGCCCTCTCTATGGAGGTAATACCTACTTCCTGCTTGATTGATCTTGATGAATATGAGTATTACAAGAGTTGATCTACCACGAGATCGTAATGGCTAAACCCTAGAAGTCTAGCATGTATGACTATGGTAATGAATATATGCTATCCGGACTACGCCCTCCGGTTTATATAGGCACCGGAGGGATCTAGGGTTACATAGAGTCAGTTACATAAGAAGGAATCTTCATAGTCAGTCGCCAAGCTTGCCTTCCACGCCAAGGAGAGTCCTATCCGGACACGGGTATAGTCTTCGGCCTTCACGTCTTCACAGCCCATCAGTCCGGCCCATGGATAATAGGCCGGACGCCCGAGGACCCCTTAGTCCAGGACTCCCTCAGTCGTTGTGTGCCGTTTCAACATCGAAGGTCTCTTGGAGCTTGATGCTGAAGCGCCGACCTTCTACCAGGTGAGGCCTGTCGCACAGACCACGCTCATCTTCGCGGTACTCGCACATAGCGAATTCCCTTTCATCGTCAGACATTTCCTATATGTTCATTGTTGAAACAGACGTGCATTCAATAAGCAAAACTAAAATCATAATAGAGGTAAAACAAAGTACTCCATTCAAATTAGCATGCATTCAATAAGCAAAACTAAATCATAATAGATATACAACAAATTACTCCATTCAAATTAGCAAGCATTCAATAAGCAAATAACTAATAGGTAATTAATAATCCATCATCGAATACATATATAGTAGTTTGTAGCAAAGATCATCATATAATATCACTAATACATCTCGAATAATAGCTCCTCTAGGTTCAGTGGGCCGCGGTGGAGACCCAAAGATAAGGAACCATCATAGGATCATAGCTCCGGTGAGATCCTTGAAGAATCTGCCAGGTATTGGAGAACCTGCCGTCCGCCAACGCAACCATGTAGCGATGGACGTGCACGTCCTCCTCCGTGACACGGTGCTGTACCACCTGGGCGGGGGACTCAAGCCTCTGCACCAATGTAGGCCCACGTGACCGCCACCAAAGACGCTCCGGGTCGACAACGGGCTGGCTCCTCACTAAGCTGCGCTCACCAGAAGGTAGCACAACCCAGTACCAGCCCGGCGGAGCCCAGTCACTGACATGGCCCCTCTGCTCAACCAGGCCTCCTCCGCCGAGTCGACGACGAGGATGCGAGATAGGCATCGTCGACGTCGAGAACAAAATGCTTAATTATGAAAACAAAATTAATAAACACTTAGCAAAATTCGGCATGACCTTTCCTAAAAGCAAGACATATCGAGCGCCTGAAATTTACCAGAACGTGGACGAATCAACATTCTGGCAAAACATAGGCCGCCCGGTTAAACAACTAAGATTGTGACATGTTCAAAATATGACATATATCCACTTCAAAATATCCATTTCAAATTTGCATGTAATAGGAATAATTGTTTTTACTAAAAAAATAACAAAAAATGTGATTACTACATTATCCTAAGATTAACTAGCTAGGGTTCATACTACATTATCCTAAGATTAAACAACTAAGATTAAACACCTAAGATTAAACAACTAAGATTAAAAACCTACATTATCCTAAGATTAACTAGCTAGGTTCCATACTACATTTTCCGAAGATTAAACAACTAAGATTAAAAACCTAAAAATTTCAACTAGCTAGGGTTCAAAAGAAACTAGGGAGGAGGAGGATGTACCTCTCGGTTGAGGAGGGCCGGCACGGGGGGGGGGGGGCGGCGAGGGAGGAGGGCCGGCGCGGGGGCCGGGGCGGCCGGTGGGGGAGGAGAGCTGGCACGGGGGTCGGGGCGGCCGGTGGGGGAGGAGGCTGGCGCAGGGGAGGGCGACCAGCGGGGAGGAGGGCCGGTGCGGGGGATTGAGGGAGGGATTGGAGTGTGTGAGTGAGCTGAGTTATGAGGCCGGGGGTGCCGGCCTGGGAAGGGACTGGGCTTAGCAGCAGCGCGGGTAATGGGCCAGCGATACTGCTAAGCCCACGAGCTGTAGCGCCGGCGCACATCACACGCTACAGCTAAGCGGCCTCCCATTTTGGCCCGGCGGCCCGCTAAACAACAGCGCGCGGCCCGCGCCAACCAGCGCTGCTGCTATACAGTAGCAGTAGCGCCCGTTTTGGCCGGCGCTACTGGTACATACCAGTAGCGTGGGCGCCCAACCAGGCGCTACTGCTAAAATTCTATGTATAAGCATTTTCCTAGTAGTGGATTTTAGCATCGCGAAGAGCTTGGGAATCGTTTTGTCATCCCTTGCATATTATAGTTCATCACGAAGTTCTAGTAGCTCGGTGATAGTGCCTAGAGAACCCTGTCAATCACTATCTTATCTGGAAGATTAACTCCCACTTGATTCAAGCAATTGTAGTACCCAGACATTCTTAGCACATGCTCACTGGCTGAGCTATTCTCCTCCATCTTGTAGGTAAAGTACTTGTCAGAGGTCTCTTACCTCTTGACACGGGCATGAGCCTGAAGTACCAATTTCAGCTCTTGGAACATCTCATATGCTCCATGGAATTCAAAACATTTTTGAAGTCCCGGTTCTAAGCCGTAAAGCATGGCACACTAAACTATTAAGTAGTCATCATATCGAGCTTAGCAAACGTTCATAACGTCTGCATCTGCTCCTGCAATAGATCTGTCACCTAGCGGTGCATCGAGGACATAATTCTTTTGTGCAGCAATGAGGATAATCCTCAGATCATGGACCCAGTCCGCATCATTGCTACTATCATGTTTCAACTTATTTTTCTCTAGGAACATATAAAAAAATAAGGGAGCTATATCGCGGGTTATTGATCTACAACATAGATTTGCAAATACTATCAGGACTAAGTTCATGATAAATTAAGTTTAGTTAATAAAATTACTAATGAACTCCCACTTAAATCAACATCCCTCAAGTTGTCTAAGTGATACATGATCCATATCAACTAACCCATGTCCGATCATCATGTGAGATGGGGTAGTCATCAATGGGGAACATCTCTATGTTGATCACTGATGTCTACTACGCAACCTTCTTCTTGTTGACTCGTGTTGGGCCTCCAAGCGCAGAGTTTTGTAGGACAGTAGCAAATTTCTATCAAGTGGATGACCTAAGGTTTATCAATCCGTGGGAGGCGTAGGATGAAGATGGTCTCTCTCAAACAACCTTGCAACCAAATAACAAAGAGTCTCTTGTGTCCCCAACACACCCAATACAATGGTAAATTGTATAGGTGCACTAGTTCGGCAAAGAGATGGTGATACAAGAGTAATATGGATGGTAGATATAGGATTTTGTAATCTGAAAATATAAAAACAGCAAGGTAGCAAGTAATAAAATGGAGTGAAAATGGTATTGCAATGCTTCAAAACAAGGCCTATGGTTCATACTTTCACTAGTGCAAGTTCTCTCAACAATGATAACATATGGCAATCCCTCAACATGCAACAAAAGTCACTCCAAAGTTCCTATCGCGGAGAACATAAGATGAAATTGCTTGTAGGGTACGAAACCACCTCAAAGTTATTCTTCCCGATCAATCCATTGAGCTATTCCTTTAAGTGTCACAAACAACCCTAGAGTTCGTAGTAAAATAACACCATATGACACACATCAATCAACCCTAATGTCACCTAGATACTCCAATGTCAGCACAAGTATCCATGGGTCAATTATACGATATGCATGGAACAACTTCAGATTCATAATATTCAATCCAACATAAAGAACCTCAAAGAGTGCTCCAAGATCCCTACCGGAGAAACAAGGACGAAAACATGCATCAACCCCTATGCATACATTACCCCAATGTCACCTCGGGAATCAGCGAGTTGAGTGCCAAAACATACATCAAGTGAATTAATAGAATACCCCGTTGTCACCACGGGTATCCCATGCAAGACATACATCAAGTGTTCTCAAATCCGTAATAGTATTCAATCCTATAATAGTGAAACCTCAAAGGTAAAACTCAATTCATCACAAGAAGGTAGAGGGGAAGAAACACCATAAGACCCAACTATAATATAAAAGTTCGCGGTACATCAAGATCGTGCCAAATCAAGAACACGAGAGAGAGAGAGAGATCAAACACATAGCTACTGGTACATACCCTCAATACCGAGGGTGAACTACTCCCTCCTCGTCATGGAGAGCACCGGGATGATAAAGATGGACACAGGTGAAGGTTTCCCCCTCCGGCAGGGTGCCGGAACAGACTCCCGATTGGTTTTTTGTGGCTACAGAGGCTTGCGGCGGCGGAACTCCCGATCTAGGTTTATTTCTGGCGGTTTCTATATTTATAGGAATTTTTGGCGTCGAGAACAAGTCAGGGGGGTCCACGAGGCGACGACAAGACAGGGGGGCGCGCCCTAGGGGGCGCCCTCCACCCTTGTGGAGGCCTCGTGGATCTTCTGGCCAAACTCTTTTGCTTTGGGGGCTTCTTTTGGTCCATAAAAAATCCCCGTAAATTTTCAGCTCGTTTGGACTCCGTTTGATATTCCTTTTCTGCGAAACTCAAAAACAAGGAAAACATAAACTGGCACTGGGCTCTAGGTTAATAGGTTAGTCCCAAAAATCATATAAAATAGCATATAAATGCATATAAAACATCCAAGATGGATAGTATAATAGCATGGAACAATAAAAGAATTATAGATACGTTGGAGATGTTGGAGACGTATCAATCATATCAACTATATGACTCATGTTCGATCTTTCGGTCTCCAGTGTTCCGAGGCCATGTCTGTACATGCTAGGCTCGTCAAGTTTAACCCAAGTATTCCACATGTGCAAAACTGTCTTACACCCATTGTATGTGAACGTAGAGTCTATCACACCCGATCATCACGTGGTGTCTCAACACGACGAACTGTAGCAATGGTGCATACTCACGGAGAACACTTTTATCTTGAAATTTAGTGAAGGGATCATCTTATAATGCAACTGTCATACTAAGCAAAATAAGATGCATAAAAGATAAACATCACATGCAATCAAAATATGTGACATGATATGGCCATTATCATCTTGTGCTTTTGATCTCCATCTCCAAAGCATCGTCATGATCTCCATTGTCACCGGATCGACACCTTGATCTCCATCGTTGCGTCGTGGTCGTCTTGCCAACTATTGCTTCTACAACTATCGCTAATGCATAGTGATAAAGTAAAGCAATTACATGGCGTTTGCATTTCATACAACAAAGAGACAACCATAAGGCTCCTGCCGGTTCCCGATAACTTTACAAAACATGAACATCTCATACAATAACGTATATCACATCATGTCTTGACCATATCACATCACAACATGCCCTGCAAAAAAAAGTTAGATGTCCTCTACTTTGTTGTTGCAAGTTTTACGTGGCTGCTACGGGCTTCTAGCAGGAACCATTCTTACCTATGCATCAAACCACAATGGTGTTTCGTCAAGTTTGTTGTTTTAACCTTCTTCAAGGACCGGCGGCATTCAAATTCGATTCAACTAAAGTAGGAGAAACAGACACCCGCTAGCAGTGGCGAATCTACCAGCCAGGCTTCGATAGGCTCGAGCCTACCCTCCAAATTTGTGAAATATTATTTTAGTACAAGGCTTTAGGATGTATGTTAGGCCCAACCCAGGAAAACGGGTCCATCCAGCCCATCTAAGAAAATTTTGTGACCAGCCACCAGCATGTGCACGAGCGATCAGCCACCAACAGGTGCACGAGTGATCAGCCACCACACGCAGCCTGCCCGCCTGACTGCCGCGAACTCGTCGCCCATGCCCCAGGCGGTCAACAACGCGGGCTATTTTCTTCTCTACCCATGTCTCTGTACAATTTATTCATTGTCTCTACATCCAACAGACTAGTTGCAATTGCTAGTTTAGTTAGTTCTAGTTAGTCACAAGTTTAGTTCTAGTCAATAGCTAGTTTACTTCTATTTATAATTAATCCATAAACTAATTGCTATCTTTGTTTCATTTTTTGTAGAAATGAAGAGAAAGAAAACTATGCATAGTTGGTTTGCAAGTAGTTCAAATACACTTCCTACTGTTCCTCAATCCAATTTTGCTCCAATCAATGTTATTGTTGAACCCATCCTCATTGAGGACATAACCACCATAATCTACAACTACAATAGCATTAGTAAGAAGCAACACCAATACCATCGGCTTTGTCCTTTTTTGTTTGCTTCTCTGGTACTTGATGTATTGGTGTGCGAATTATAGGAAACATTGTTATATGGCCAATCATGCTACTAGTATTGGTCTTGAGAAATTTGATGTCAATTTGAACACATGTTTGTTCAAAATTTTATGTGTTTTTGAAACAATTCTAGTAAATACTTCTCTTTCTAGTAGTAATGTAGGAAAAAAATCAGTTTATTTGCACAAACGGATTAGGAGATAATCATTTTTTCTTCAACAGAGCGTTTAGTTTTCTCGGCGTCAACTTTGAGCACACTGTTGGGGATATAACTATTGGGTATAACCTGCCCAGGAGGGGCTGGGTTATACCGCTGGTGGTTTATTATGACAAAGCCCATGAAGATGTTGAAGATGGCGGTTCACAAAGCAGGCTTACTGAAGGCCCGAAGCCCAGAGGCGACTTAAGGCCTACAGGTGTAAACTGCCACATATGTATGACTTGTATTATAAGGCATGTGTAATTAGACCGAGCCGGACACGTTGTGTATGAGCCGGCCGGGACTCCGTGAGCCGCTGGGCGTCAACCTGTGAATATAAAGGGACGACCCGTCGGCGATTCATGACAAGAAACAAGAGATCGAAAGCTAGGTCAAGCGTATTCGCTCCGTGGTAATCGAAACCCAAGCAATACCACCTCAAACTGGATTAGGCCTTTACCTTCACCGCATGGGGCCGAACCAGTATAAACTCCCTATGTCCTTTGTCCCGTTTAACCCCTTTAAGCTAACCTAGTTGCGATGGCTCCATGACTAAGTCCTTCCACTAGGACATCTGCCGTGACAATTCCACGACAGTTGGCGCCCACCGTGGGGCTAGCGCATAGTGGTTTTGAGTTCTTAAAGGGCAGCTTCGAAGGGATCAAGGGATACGTTGTGGGACGGATGACCAAGAGTCGTCGCGGCAAGCTCTACATCGACGATGCAGGCTGGGGCCCCGAGGCCGGCTCAATCGAGTACGGGTACCGGGTCCCCTTCGGCGGAATCCATGTCTTCATCGGCAAGATCGGCGAACCGGGCCCTGAGCCGGACATCTGCACCGACATCATCGAGACGGCTCAGTGTGCATGACCCGCCCGAGTTCAGCCCACCGTGAAACGCGCATTCATTAGGTTTACCCATGGGGCGGAATTTGAGGACATATCTGTGTCTGATGGTGAGACGGTCATCTATTCTGATGGTGAGTCGTCCATGGGCGAGACCGATTCATTGTATCAACTGCAAGACGGCCGGCTTGGGGGCTATTCCGTTGGTGACAGCATTCCGGACCCCTACGAGCCGCCGAACAGGGTTGCGATCTTCATGGCCGGCACACAGCTGGCGCTTGGTTCAACAACCGCTGCGGCTATGACCTCCAGTTCAATGGTTGCGGCGGCGGTTGGTGCTAGCGGCTCTGTGCGCCCGCCGTCTCAAGTTCTCACAAAATTGTTAGAAGCTTTGGCGACTCTAATGGGGGTGGAGGTAACCCCGGACAACCAAGAGCAGCACAAGGTGGATTTGGCTAAGCTACGAGATGGGATAGCTCAAGCCAAGGAGGAGCTGGCAGCTGAGAACGCTAGGATGATTGCAGAGCGGGCTGTTTCGGACGCCCAGGCACAACGGATTCAAGCAGATTCCTTCCGGCTCATGTTGGATCAGAACGCCTCAAATGAGGTCATGAGACGGAGGCATCAGACTCGTTTGCCTTCAGTTTATGAGGCGAGAAACCTCTTTAACACACCAGGAGCAGGGACCAGTAACCCGCCGGAGGTCAACCGGGCGGTCGAAGCGCCTGGGGCTGGAGCGCCGGCTCAGCCACGCACGACAGATCCGCTCCGTTTTAATACTGCTCCGCCTCAGTATGTACCGACGCCACCGGGTCATTATTCTAACCCTTTGGACAATATGATTGCTGCCGCAACGCAATTGGCGGCTTTACCAGTTGAAGTTGAGTCTCCCACGGCGATAGAGACATGGCGGGCCAGAGAACTTGTTCAGACAGCATTAGAGCAGCAAGCGGCTTATTCTTATAGTCGCGAGCGGATTCACTAAACCCCTCGTCCAAGCCAGATTTACAGCGGGCACATTGACTCGCCAGCGGTTTCAAGCAGTGAGCAACGCCGCAACTAACCTCGTGGATATGACCCGGCACGCGGAGGTGCTAATGCTCTGATTCTAGTGGATCAGGGCAGAGCGTGGCGGGAGGCCGAGCTGGCGGCTCGGCAAGCGGCTCATCAACATGCTCCGGCTTATCCGACAGCTTCGATGGAGGCAGGCGTAACCTCTAGAACCTTGGGTGTACCGCGTTTAGTACCGGCTCTGCGTAACGAGCATTTACCCAAGGATTTCAAGGGCCCTCGTTAGGTGCCTAACTACATGGCAGATCAACCCCCTGAGGCTTGGGTTGAGAGTTATGAAATGGCAATGGAGCTGCTGGATGTCGGCGATGCTGCATGTGCTAAGTATTTCACTGTGATGTTGGATGGGACGGCCCATACTTGGTTGAAAGGGCTGCCTGCCAACTCCATTGGATCGTGGGCCGAGTTAAAAGCCCGCTTCATCCAGAATTTTAAAGACACGTGCAAGCAGCCTATGTCAATTGTGGATTTGGACTCCTGTGTCCAAGAAGAGGGCGAGTCAACAACCCATTGGGTGCGCCGGGTCTCATCCATCCTGCACTCATCAGATCGTATCAATGCCGGTTCAGCAGTTCTAATGTTGGACAAAAACTGTCGTTTTATGCCTCTTAAGCAGAAGCTGGGGCAGCTCAAACGCCACTGTAGTGACATGGGGGAGCTAATGGCGGATCTGGTCAAGTATGCCGACTCTGATAGTACCAAGGACCTCGAGTCTGATGAGGAAAGGCCGGGTAAGGGAAAGAAGAGTAGCAACACCAAAGGGAAGCAGCATAACCCGGTGAATCAGGGGGGTAATGGTAAGCGCAAGGCTGATAGTAGTTTGGATTTTGTGGCTAACACCAAGACGCGGAATAATGGTCAGCGTCATAAGGGAAAGCCAAACCCTAGGTTTGGAGGGCAAAATTTCAACCTTGAGGAGATGATGAATCAGCCCTGCCCAAAGCATGGTACACAGGAAAAGCCGACCGCTCACCTCTGGAAGGATTGCTTCATCATGAGAGAGTACAGAAATTCAAATTTTTTCAGAACAATCATGGGCCGAACGGTAGCTCAGGACTCGGCTCTCACGGTTCGGGTTGCTGTGGTGGCGGTTCTAGTTCCGGTTTCCAGGGCCAAGGCGATTAGCGTCGTTTTAATCAACAGTCTGGTCAGGGGAATCAGCAGCAGTCTGGTTATCAGAGTAATCCGAAGCAGCTGAATAGTGGGAAGTATCATGTCTTCACCACGAGTTTGTGTAAGCAAGATTAGAAACTCCATAAGAGGGTAGTAAACGCGGTTGAGCCGGCAATTCCCCGTTACTTGCGATGGTCTGAACACCCTATTCTTTGGAGCCGTGAAGATCACTCGCCCCGTGTTGATAACCCGGGTCACTTGGCTTTGGTGGTGGCACCTCAGGTTGGAGGGTACAAATTCACTAAAGTGCTCATGGATGGAGGCAGTAGCATCAATATACTTCATTATGATACTTTCCGTCGCATGGGATTAACTGATAAAATTCTTAAGCCGTCGAACACTGTTTTTCACGGTGTGGTGCCTGGTAAGTCGGCATATCCGGTGGGCAAAATATCTTTGGAGGTTGCCTTTGGAGATGAGTATGATTCCAGATCTGAGACGTTGACCTTCGAAGTGGTTAAAATCAAGATCCCTTATCATGCTCTGTTTGGGCGGCCGGCTTACGCCAAATTCATGGAAGGTCACAAGGGCACCATCACAGTGCATGGAAGTCGCAAGGTAGCCTTAGAGTGTGAATAAGGTGATGCTGCTTACGCTGAATCTATGTGTGCAACAGAGGAATTGAAATTTTACAAGGATAATGTTGACCCGGAGGATATGCCATCTTTGAAGAAGCCAACCATAGAGCATGACCCCTTGTTGAAGTTTAAATCGGCAGATGACACTAAGATGGTTGACTTCATTCCTGGCGACTCATCCAAGCAGTCCAGCATCAGTGCTAATCTAGATCCGAAATAGGAAAGCGCGCTCATCGAGTTCATCCATGAGAATCGGGACATCTTTGCATGGAAGCCTTCAGACATGCCAGGTGTACCGAGAGAACTCGCTGAGCACACTCTCAATATTGATCCAAAATTTAAACCAGTCAAGCAATTTCTTCGCTGTTTCAATGAAGAGAGGCGCAAGGCTATTGGTGAAGAAGTGGCCCAACTCTTGGCGGCTAGGTTTATCGTTGAAGTTTTTCATCCTGAGTGGTTGGCTAACCCGGTGCTGGTACTTAAGAAAAATGGCACCTGGCGCATGTGTGTGGATTATACGTACTTAAACAAGGCTTGTTCGGCTGATCCCTTTGCTCTCCCCCGTATTGATCAGATTATTGACGCTACGGCGGGTTGTGAGCGTTTGAGCTTTTTGGATGCTTATTCTGGTTATCATCAGATCAAGATGGCAGTTAAGGACCAGGAGAAGACAACTTTTATTACTCCCTTTGGAGCCTTCTGTTACGTGTCTATGCCTTTTGGGCTCAAGAGTGCCTAGGCGATGAAGGAAATATGCCCTAGAGGCAATAATAAAGTTATTATTTATTTCGTTATTTCATGATAAATGTTTATTATTCATGCTATAATTGTATTAACCGGAAACTTAGTACATGTGTGGATACATAGACAAACAGAGTGTCACTAGTATGCCTCTACTTGACTAGCTTGTTGAATCAAAGATGGTTAAGTTTCCTAGCCATAGACATGAGTTGTCATTTGATTAACGGGGTCACAGCATTAGAGAATGATGTGATTGACTTTCCCATTCCGTTAGCTTAGCACTTGATCATTTAGTATATTGTTATTGCTTTCTTCATGACTTATACATGTTCCTATGACTATGAGATTATGCAACTCCCGAATACCGGAGGAACACTTTGTGTGCTACCGAACGTCACAACGTAACTGGGTGATTATAAAGGTGCTCTACAGGTGTCTTCGATGGTACTTGTTGAGTTGGCATAGATCGAGATTAGGATTTGTCACTCCGATTGTCGGAGAGGTATCTCTGGGCCCTCTCGTTAATGCACATCACTATAAGCCTTGCAAGCAATGTGACTAATGAGTTAGTTGCGAGATGACGCATTACGGAATGAGTAAAGAGACTTGCCAGTAACGAGATTGAACTAGGTATTGAGATACCGACGATCGAATCTCGGGCAAGTAACATACCGATGACAAAAGGAACGTATGTTCTTATGTGGTTCGACCGATAAAGATCTTTGTAGAATATGTAGGAGCCAATATGGAACCCTAGCGTCTGGCCCTGGAGTCCGAGAAGGACTCTTGCCTTTCGGCTGGAACCGACTTTGTGGAGGCTTTTACTCCAAGTTTCGACCCCAAGGCTCAACATATAAATAGAGGGGTAGGGCTAGCACCCAAGACACATCAAGAAACACCAAGCCGTGTGCCGGCAACCCCGTCCCCTCTAGTTTATCCTCCGTCATAGTTTTCGTAGTGTTTAGGCGAAGCCCTGCGGAGATTGTTCTTCACCAACACCGTCACCACGCCGTCGTGCTGCCGAAACTCATCTACTACTTTGGCCCTCTTGCTGGATCAAGAAGGCGAGGACGTCATCGAGTTGAACGTGTGCTGAACGCGGAGGTGCCGTACGTTCGGTACTTGATTGGGACGGATCCTGAATGTGTACGACTACATCAACTGCGTTGATAAACGCTTCCGCTTAAGGTCTATGAGGGTACGTGGACTACACTCTCCCCTCTCGTTGCTATGCATCACCATGATCTTGCGTGTGCGTAGGAATTTTTTTGAAATTACTATGCTCCCCAACAGGCGACTTACCAGCGGTCTGTGCAAAATTGCCTTCATGATCAAATTGGGCGCAATGTTCATGCTTATGTGGATGATATTGTGGTGAAGTCCAGGAAGAAGGAGACCCTGATAGATGATTTGAAGGAGACCTTTGACAATCTCCGGGTCTAGAAGATGATGCTTAACCCGGCCCAGTGTGTTTTTGGCATACCAGCAGGCAAGCTCTTAGGCTTTCTGGTTTCGGAACGGGGTATTGAAGCTAACCCGAAGAAAATAAAGGCTATTACCTCTCTGGCTAAACCGGCGTGCAACAATGATGTTCAGCATTTGGCAGGTCGTATTGCGGCCATGAGCCAGTTCATAAGCCGGTTGGGTGAGAAGGCTATCCCTCTGTACCAGATGATGAAGAAGACAGATCACTTTGTCTGGAGTGATGCTGCTGATCAGGCATTTGAGGCCTTGAAGAAACAATTGGCTGAGCCGTCGATTCTTGCTGCTCCCATTGATAAAGAACCTCTGTTGTTATATGTGGCTGCCAATAGCCGAGCTGTTAGCGTAGCCATTGTGGTGGAAAGGAAGGAATCGGGCAAGGAGCAACCGGTTCAACGGCCGGTTTACTACATCGACGAGGTGCTTATTGAGTCCAAGCAGAGGTATCCGCATTGGCAGAAGCTTGTATATGGGGTGTTCATGGCTAGTCGAAAGCTCAAGCAATATTTTCTGGGTCATCCCATCACTATGGTTAGTTCTGCTCCTTTAGGGGATATTATTCAAAACAGAGAAGCCACAGGTCGGGTAGCCAAGTGGGCCATTGAGCTTGGACCTCATGGTTTAAAGTATATGCCTCGAACAACCATCAAGTCTCAAGCACTTGTGGATTTCATAAATGATTGGACAGAGCTGCAGATGCCTGAGGAGAAGTCGGATAACACATATTGGACTATTCACTTTGATGGATCCAGGCAGTTGGAGGGCTCGGGGGCTGGAGTTGTTTTGACTTCCCCACGAGGTGATAAATTTTCTTACGTTCTCCGGTTGATGTTCCCTTGTACTAACAATGCAACTGAGGATGAGGCCTTGCTCCATGGTCTTCGGATGGCTAAGGAGATGAACTTAAGCTGGGTGAGGTGTTTTGGCGACTCAGATCTGGTAGCTCAGCAAGTTTCCGGTACTTGGGATTCCAAGGATACACTCATGGCGGCTTATCACCGAGAGGTTGATGCTATCGCTGGCCACTTCAAAGGTTATCAAGTGGAACATGTTGATCGCAGGAAAAATGAGGTGGCTGATGCTTTGAGCCGGTTAGGGTCCCAGCATAAGCCGGTGCCACCTAACACTTTCCTGGATATTCTGCATAACCCTTCAGTCAAATTGCCTACATAGGAAGATCTAGCTATTCATGACCCAGAAGCACAATTGGTGGCAGCTCTTCATGTTAGTCCTGACTGGACAGTTCCATATTTGTCTTATATGACCCGGGGCAAGTTACCTGAGGATGAAACTTTGGCCAAACAGATAACCCGGTGGTCTAAGTCAATGACTATTGTCAATGGGGAGTTGCATCATCGCAGTGTCACAGGGGCGTTTCAACGTTGTGTTTCTCCTGAGGAAGGCTATGAGATTTTACGAGAGATTCATGAAGGAGATTGTGGTCATCATGCCGGCTCTAAGTCTCTCGTAGCCAAGGCTTTCCGTCACGGATTTATTGGATGACGGCTCATTCTGATGCAGAAGATTTGGTCAGTAAATGTGATGGTTGTCAGAAATTTTCCCAACGAGCTCATGTGCCAGCTTAGGAATTGAGGATGATTCCAATTGCTTGGCCATTTGCAGTCTGGGGGCTTGATATGGTTGGGCCTTTCAAAAGGTCCAAGGATAAAAAGACCCACCTTTTGGTGGCGGTTGACAAATTTGCAAAGTGGGTTGAAGCGGAGCCGATTAGTAAGTGTGACGCGGCAACGGCGGTTCAATTCATCAAAAATGTGATTTTCCGTTTTGGCTTTCCCCATAGCATTATAACTGATAATGTCACTAATCTGTCCAAGGGTGCTATGAACGAATTTTGTCAACAAGAGCATATTCGACTTGATGTATCCTCAGTGGCTCAACCCCAGTCCAATGGTCAAGCTGAGCGAGCCAATCAAGAGATTTTGCGAGGCATCAAGCCCCGGCTTATGGTCCCTTCACAAAAGACGCCAGGTTGTTGGAGGAGTTACCTTCAGTGTTATGGAATATCAATACTACCCCTAACAGATCTATGGGTCACACGCCTTTCTTCATGGTTTACGGAGCAGAGGCAGTTCTCCCTAGTGACATCCATCACGATTCGCCCCGTGTGGCGGCTTATGTTGAAGATGATAATGAAAAAGCACGTCAGGATGCACTTGACCAGTTGGATGAGGAGCGTGACCTTGCGGCGGCTCGTTCAGTGATTTACCAGCTAGATTTGCACCGTTATCACAGCCGCCGGGTTAAAACCAGAACCTTTCAAGAAGGCGACTTGGTGCTCCGGCTTATCCAGGATCGGGCTGATATGCATAAACTATCCCCACCTTGGGAAGGGCCTTTTGTGGTCAGCAAAAATCTGAACAGCGGGTCATACTACCTTATCGATGTTCGAGGCCACAAGGACTCACGCACGTCGGAGGAGGAGACCCGCCGGCCGTGGAATATTGCTCATCTTCGGCCTTACTATACTTGAGCCACCAGCTCTTGTGATGTACATATCTTGACACTGTATATATTATGATGAATATAATAAAGCCGGCATCCCTGATAATTCAGGGCCTCTGTTGTTTCATTTTTCAAAAATAACGAGTCTTTATTGTCACTTCATATGATCGCTTGGGGGCTTCCTGCTCATCGAGCATAGCTATGATTACCCTCTTGATCCGGCTTGTACGCCATGATTACTAAATACTTGGGGGCTTCCTGCTCATTGAGCATAGCTATGATTACCCTATTCATCCGGCTTGTACGCCTGGAATGAAATATTACTTGGGGGCTCTTTGTTCAACGGACAAGAGTTTTTATGACCCTTGTAATAGGCTTGGAAGCCAGGCTTGGAAGCCAGGTGTATTCACCTAAAAACCCGGGTTATCCTGCCTTTTAAATCTTCCACTCCACCCAGATTGACTGGAATGACTCACCGTACTTTTGACAAGTCAATCTTATACAGACCTTGAACTTGTCAAAGTTCAAATGATGATTGGTCATGTGAGGCCCGGCTTCTAAGGTTGAGTGAAGGTTTAACACAGCGGCTGTGCGGCCCTTTGAAAGCACTTGATTTGAAGGTTTGGCAGCTTGTGAAAGCCTTGTTTTTGTCTTTTGATTTATATTTGATTTGAACATTTTTTGAGGATAATCTTTTGTGACATGTTAATGAATGATTGAAAACCAATGACGGCTATGATGCCTTATGGTTCATATATGAATCTATCCGGAGTTTATTGACCCAGCTTGGCTTTGGACTATAAGTCGCCCGTGTATGATGATTTCTTATACTTGACAGCGTTGTGCGCTAAGTTTTGGGACACTACCCCTTCCTGCATACGACGTTCTAAGCCGGCAGAATATGTCAAGTGAATAGGGCATTGTATGCTCAATCTTTTGGGATATTACCCCTTACTGCACAGATATGATAAACCGACAGTGTGCGCAAATATCACGGGTATGATATTTTGTTATATAAAGGTTATGGGTAAACCGGCCCTGGAGTGAACCGCCAGAGCACTTGTGATTTGTTTGTGTGCACGTAAAATAATAAATTTGGTACACATATTTGATTAAAGCATGAGCATAAGTGGCAGATCTTCAATTGGCAGATCAACAATGTTGTGTAAACAAAACATGTACGAAGGCACGACAGATCAAGGGTTTACACTAGCCTATTACAAGGCATCTGATGGCCCAATGAGAATAAGTGTTTTGGAAATGTCAACACAGTAAAGTATTATGCTTAAAAAACCCGGCTCATGACTGTTGGCGGGTTGAAGCATGCGGATCATCCTGCACCTCTTCTTCATCTACATCTCCTTGCTTATCCATCAGCTGGAAGTTAGGTGTAGCCCAGTTGATACCGGTCAACGCTCTAAACACAGCTTCATCATCAATAAGGTTTGATGGGCCAATGTCAGGAGCGAAGGTATGCTTACGAGTCGGCGGGATGAGGTCCGTTGGCTGGTGAACCGGTGCTCTAATTTTCTTATTTTCAGCGTCATAAGCCGCCTGGTATGTGGCAAGATTGGTTTCATCTGCTAGCTTACTCGCTAAGGGGCGCATTGCTCTTGCTATTTCTGCAAAGTCATCAGCGCTGAAGGCAGTTCCGTCTTCTTTAACGCTGGGGCAGCTGTCGGTGTCAAAACCGGTGGATCTCGGGTAGGGGGTCCCGAACTGTGCGTCTAAGGTCGATGGTAACATGAGACAGGGGACATGAAATTTACCCAGGTTCAGGCCCTCTCTATGGAGGTAATACCGTACTTCCTGCTTGATTGATCTTGATGGATATGAGTATTACAAGAGTTGATCTACCACGAGATCGTAATATCTAAACCCTAGAATTCTAACCTGTATGACTATGGTAATGAGTACATGTCCTTTCCGGACTAAGTCCTCCGGTTTATATAGGCACCGGGAGGATCTAGGGAGGTCGGTTACAAAGGGAAAATAATCTACGTATTTGGTCGCCAAGCTTGCCTTCCACGCCGAGAGAGTCCCATTCGGACACGGGTGCAGTCTTCGGTCTTCGTATCTTCACAGCCCATCAGTTCGGCCCATGGCTAACAGGCCGGACGCCCGAGGACCCCTTAGTCTAGGACTCCCTCAGTAGCCTCTGAACCTGGCTTCAATGACGAGGAGTCCGGCGCGCTGATTTGTTTTCGGCATTGCAAGGCGGGTTCCCTTCTTTCCGAACTCCAAGATAGTCTCCGGACATGATGATTGTATCTGGACCTGTAACACACACACCACACACAACCGCAGAGAGAATATAATTTTAGACGAATCTAATCCGATGACAACGTTTTATGACGTCACATCTGTCCGGTTGTAATTTCGAACCGTTTTTCGTCTGCCGCTCCACGTTCCGAGACGCGGTTGTCATTGGCACGTCTTGTCAAAGCAGAGATCGTGTCCCCTTATTGCGGGATTCTCATCAATACGGGTATGGGTAACCCAACCATGTTGTTTATACAGCCCTTGGGAATAGGCAGGTTTTAAGGCGAGTGAGGAGGCGCTTGATATTTGCGGCCCTTTATAAGGGGATAAGAATTCGCCCTTATCTACTCACGCCTTCCCCTTCCTCTGCCCTTCCATCCTTGAGCTCCAGCGCCCAAGCCCCCATCTTTTTCCATCTCCGAAAAGCATCCGACCATGTCCGGATCCGGAGGTCAAGGCAAATGGATGGTCTCCTCTGTCAAGGAGAAAGACATCGCCGAGCTTCGGGCGGCCGGGTATTTGGCGAAGGAAATCGCCCACCGTCTTCCAGCCCAGGGCAAGTCGTCCCCACGCCGAAGCCCAACGAGAGGGTGGTATTCATCCCTCATTTTCTCCGCGGTCTAGGGTTTCCACTCCACCCTTTCGTCCGCGGGCTGATGTATTATTATGGGATAGACTTCCATGATCTATCCCCAAACTCTTTCCTCAACATCTCGGCGTTCATCGTCGTATGTGAGGCATTCCTCCGCATCCAACCCCACTTCGGGCTATGGCTCAAAGTTTTCAACGTGAAGCCGAAGGTAGTGGACGGCCAACACACGGAGTGCAGAGGAGCCATGGTGAGTAAGTTGGCCAATGTCTCCTGGCCAAAAGGCACTTTCGTGGAGACTATCAAGGAATGGCAGAAACAATGGTTCTACATCACAGAACCCCGCGGCACAAACTGGGCCGCAGAAGCCGAATTTAACTCCGGCGCTCCCATGCGACTCACCTCCTGGGCCGAGAAGAGCCCAAATTGGTGTTCGCCGGACGAGCTAATAGCGCTGCAGACGCGTGTTCAAAGCATGGTGGACAAGAATGTCAAACTTGTCGATGTGATCCAGGTGATGCTAGTTCGCCGGATTCTCCCGTGCCAAAGCCGAAGCCTCCCGCTATGGAAGTTCAATCCGAAGAAGCACCATACCCTGAAGGGGCTCTTCGAGACCACTCACGAAGATGCCTGGAAATTGCTCTTCAAAGGCAACGAGATACCGCCAGCCACGGATTCGGACCGTGGACATGACATTAACCACCCCGCCAGCGAGGTGAGTTTCCAACACGTCCTCTACTTGTCTACTCTAAGGAAGATATCCGAACTTTCACCGTCATTGCTTTTTCTAGAATGGATGAAGAGGGCGAAGCGGATCCAGTGTCCGGCTGCCTGAATAACCAGTCATCCCGTGTTTAGCAAAGATGCTGGTGTCGGCGCCCTATAAGCCGCCTGAGAAGAAGGCCAAGGGGGTCCGGAGTGGCCCCCGTCGCAAGTGCGCTTCGGACGCGGCGTCTGAAGACGAGACCCGCTCCTCCGCCACCGAGGATGATGACGATGAGGAGGAGGAGGAGGAGAACAACCCTCCCCCTGACGAGGGAAGGAAGAAGAGGGCAGCCTCCACGAACCTGGAGGCGGGGATGCCCAAAAAGGGGAAGGGCTCTTTTGCGGGCAAACCCACGTGGGACGTCGACAACAGTCCGGAGCGACACCCCCGCACCAAGCCTCAAGCTGCTTCATAAGTGTTATGACTCCCGCATACCCGTATGTCCAACCTCTCCATTTCAATGTATTGACATGGTTAATTATGCTATCGCAGTCCGGCCCACAACAGTTCCCAGCAATCCTCATCAAGAGGTTCGTTGGACTTAAAGGAGATGGCCAGCGAGACACCGCCAGCCGCCTACTCTCCCAAGGCCAAAGGGGATGACGAGGGGCTCTCCCAACGGACCTTCCCAGGCCGGGGAGAGGATCAAGAGGCGCCCGAAGGCGAAGCCCCTGTCGCCGAACACCAGGGGGAACCAATCCCCCGGGAAACTGAGGAGAAGGGCCGTACTCAGTTCGGCCCTCAACCAGACTTGATTCCGAAGACCGATACGGCTCTGAAATCTGACACGCAATCTCCTTCGAAAGAAGGGGGTATGCCTATTCCACCGGTGACCCATGTCCAACCAGGGGCACCAGATGATCTGTTGGAAGCGCTGTGAGGCGCTTCCATTGCGGATGAGCACTGTGTTCTTATGAGCACGGTGATTGAAAGGGTTCAGTCCGTTAAGAGTGGACTAACCGAAGCCTGCAGCAGCCTGCTGACAGGTTTTGAGGTAAGCGACGCAAAAGGAGAAAATCCCAATATAGACAGTAGCCCCTGAGACACTGTCCGGTGTTCGGAAAGAAAAGCCGGGCAGAGGATCAATCCTTTTATTACAGGAAACTAACTAAATTTGTCTGGAATAAATATGCAGGCGTCGCTGCTGGCCGCGGCCTCACATGCTGCCGAAGTCTTCGATCTGAAGCGGAGGCTGGAGCAGGCCGAGGAGGAGTTCGGGCCAGATGAGGAGGCGGCTCCAGGAGAATCAAGTTATGTGAGAACCCGATCAATATTCGAAAATAGTAAAATATATATTGACCAAAGTGTCATGATATGTATAGGAGCGACGACCGAGGTCGAGGCCCTGAAAAAGGCTCTGGGCGAAGCCGAGGGGAAGGCTGTCAAGGAGCAGGCTGCCTGTAAGAAGCTCAAGGCCCGGGTCAACGAGCTCCAACAAGAGCTCCATGACGCGGTGAAGAAGTATGCACTACAAAAAAATACACTTCTGTGATGATACATGTTTGTCACAGTAGGTCACGTTTTCTGTCATGCATGTACATCCATGACAATTTTATGACAGAATCAAGATAGTCATACCTGTGCTGTCGTAGAAGTGTTCCATGACATTACCAAAATTATCATCACGGAAGTGTCCACTTCCATGACGATAAATCGCGCGTCATAGAAGTGCTTTCGTCAAGGGCGACCGACACGTGGCATCCACCGTAACGGAACGCCGCTAAGCTATCGGGTCTGGTTTTGGATCCGCTAACCCGTTAACAGCCCCTACCAATGGGGATTTTCCACGTGTAAAATCATCATTGGCTGGAGGGAACACGTGTCGGCTTGCCGTTGGACAGATGTCATCCACTCATTGGACCCAAAAAGCCTATGATACGTCGACACGTGGCATGGCCCAACAGAGGCCCATTCCTATGAAAGGCCGGCCCGTTTGACTTGGACAAAAGGTGGCGGGCCGGCCCATGGCAAGCCTGTTAACGGCCTGTTCGCATATAGCCCATTTACAGCCCGCTAACCCAGGGCCCGTTTACGGCCTATCTGAATTAGGCCCAGTAGCGTCATCTGGGCCATCCAATATAATTCCATCCCGTTTTAACTTCCGGCCCATGTATGGCCCATGACGTCTTTCGACCCATATGAGGCCCATAGTAACCCTCGGCCCATTAATGGCCCGTGGTAAAACTGGCCCGTAATGAACAGTGTATCACTTTATACCCACTAACGGCCCATTATTCCGTTCAGCCGTTTCCAGCCCATGTTATCTTTCGGCCTTCTCAGGGCCCATTTATTATTGGGCTCATTAGCATTCGTTTACTTTCGGCCCGTTACTGTCATTTTCTGCTTGTGGGCCAAATTCAGCCCGTGGTTACAGTCGGCCCTTTTGTGGCCCATTAATACGTTGGGCCGTTTTCATAGCGTCATCAAATATGGCCGATTAACGACGGCCCATTATGGTCAGCCCAAGAACGGACGATTTCAAATCTAGCCCATTTACGGCCATAATGTGGTCTGTTATTGGCCCATGTTTGGCCAACCGATCATACGGCCCGTAGAAGGCCCATTGATGATACGGCCCGTAGAAGGCCCATTGTGTTAACGGCCCGTATAAGGCCCATGATTTCTACGCCCCGTAGAAGGCCCATTGTTTCTACGGTCCTTAGAAGGCCCATTGTTTCTACGGCCCGTAGGAGGCCCATGTTAACTATAGTAAATATGTAGCCCATGGTTAATGTGGCCTAGTTTTAAAAAACAGGTTATTGCGGCCACTAGCAACCGCGGAAAAAGAACTGCACTGACTACAAGAAAACAAATAAACAAGACAATAAGGAAATAAATAGGCAAGCAACTTACGCTAGGCTATCACGGCTATTACACATATTACATCCACTGGGCATCAAAGTTCGCCACCAGTGCAAATATAGGGAACAAAGCAGCATATAAACGCCGCAGCAAAACAAGTCCAGAACTGAAACCACTTCAGAAGAGCTCAAGAAACAATATCCTGGGTACCCATAATGCTGGCAAGATGCTTAGCAAGCTTATTAACTTTCTCTTGTTTGGCGCTTAAATACTCCAGTACTTGCTGTTGCACCAGAAAGTATGCATCTGAATTCTGCAGGGACTTCCTCAGTCCTTCGGCTTCCTGTCGCATAACATCTGATCGATGTCTTTCAACTTGAAGTTGAGACTCAAGAAGCCGAACTAATTCAGGCAGCGAGTTCAAAGAGCTGGTGCCAGCAGTAGTAGCCAGTAACTCGAACACTACATCAAGACAGGACTTTGGGGTTGTCTCACTGTCTTCAATATAGTTTTTATCAGCTTTCTTAGAGACCAACAGGGATGTCTTACTATCTTGAACCTTATCTGCATTACTTCCTGTACCATTGCATAACGGGGTACTCTTCTCCAATATTTTATCCGCATTCTAAAAGAGAAACAAACAAACACATCACAGGTTTACAATGTAGTATATGAAACTCATTTTGGTAAACCAGTTCAGTAGTAAGGTGGACAGGATAACAGCATGAAACAAACATATATCTATGTAGTATGGTCACTGTATGGTCTATATCATTCTAGTTTATATTGCCAAATCAAGATAGATACCGTTCGAATCATATCTATTTAAGACAAAGCAGCTTAGGCAGAATATAAGTGTGGGAAACTACACAGCAATAACAACACTTATAAGGTGCATGGCATGAGAATATAACTGTTTATTCAATTGAAACTGAAATCAACATAGAGCAAGTTACAACAACAAACACGTTAAAGAAACAGGTTTAAAACATACCTGTTGCGCCATTGGAGTTTCAATTGCATCCTTCAAATTTGAAATTAGTTGGTATGAGTAAGTACAGTGATGCAAGAGCAAAGTAGTATGAACCATAGCTACGGAACCTGACCTGAGAACAATTCTTCCTCTGCTTTAAGCGTTGACTTGGGGTTCGGAGTGGTGGTCCTCGTGCTTTGGGCACTGCAGTTGCCTTACTAACTGCTCGTGTTTGGGTGCTCTGTGGTGGAGACGGTGCTGTGTCAACCGGAACTGGGTTACTATCTTTGAGGTTGGGGTTAGAAGGGGTGTAGCTGGTTCTCTGTCCAACTGGGTAGGGGTACAATCTGCGTGAGTCTGGGTTATGTGTGGTGGGGCTGGTTCTTGGGCAAGTACAACCGTGGTTCTATCTCCATCGACAGGTAGCACAATCTTTTCCGAAGACCATGTTTTTACTCCCACAGATACTGCCATCACCCCCTCCAATTGAAATGGCTGATAAACAAGAAAAGTAATTGAATGTACAGACATTGTAAGATAGACAGGTGCAATGGATAGTAGGGAAGAAAACAGGGCATGAAATATTCACATTTATGTTGTCTAACCAAACAGAATAGCAGGACATAATTTCACATATATGATGGCTAATTAAACAGGATAGCATGACACAATTTCACATGTATGATGGCTAACTAAACAGGATAGAATGACATACTTCAAAATATGATGACTATGTAAACAGGATGACATGATATAACTATACGACGTGTCTATTAAAGTGGTTGGCATGCCATAAATCACAAACATGCCGTCGATGGAAACATGATGGCATGATATAATTCACGGATAGAATGACATAATTCAAAATATGATGACTATGTGAAGTGTGAACAGGATGAGATGATATAACTATATTATGTCTTTAGAAAATCGTTTGGCATGCCATAATTCAGATACATGCTATCTATGTAAACATCATGGCATGATATAATTCAAATATATGATTTATATACTAAGGAAGTGAGCAGAGGGCAATCGCATATATGATGTGTCAACTAAGGAGATGGCATTCAATATCGTGTATATGATGTAAAAACTAAGCATTGCAATACAACATATGCATGATATGAGTAATATAACCCTGCCAAGTTTGAGCATACACCTCAGGGGGATAATAGGACTGTTCATCTGCCTCTGAATCCTCCTCTGAAGAGCTATCTGTAACCAGCAAGATATCTGCTTCACCAGGTAGCATTGTCTGCTCTGAAGACCTTGTTTTCACTCCAGATTTGTCCATCACCAATTCAAATGGCTGATGCACAGGAAGAGCAGTTGAATATACAAACATTGTCGACAAAAGCAATGATAAATACAAAAAAAGGACGGCATGATATAATTCACATATATGACGCTTGGCTAAACAGCATGGCATTGCATAATTCACATATATAATGCCTTGCAGCAAGATAGCATTGCATAATTCACATATATAATGTCTTGCAACAAGATGGCATTGCATAATTCACATATATGGTAATTAGACACTAAACAGGTGGCATTCACACAAAGCATGTCTAAACTAAGCAAATGACATAGCAATGCAAGATACCATACGCACGATATGAGCAACATAACCCTGCCAAGTTAGAGCATGCACCTCGGGGGGGGAATAGGACTGGTCATCTGTATCTGAATCCTCCTCTGAGGAGCTATCTGTAACCACCAAGACATGCGCTTCGTTAGATAGCATTGTCTGCTCTGAAGACCTTGTTTCCACTCCAGATTTTTCTATGACCGTGCCGAATGGCTGATGCACAGGAAGAGTAATTGAATGTACTAAAATTGTTGACAAATTTAACACGTAATAAAAAATGATGTCATGATATAATTCACATATAAGATGACTGGCTAACCAGGGTGGCATTGCAAAATTCACATATATGATGCCTGGCTAAACAAGATGGCATTACATGATTCACATATACGGTAAAGAAACTAAACAGATGGCATTGACACAAAGCATGTCTAAACTAAGCAGATGATATCCTTGATGTATATAGTAAGCAATGCAAGGCACCATATGCATGATTTTACCAATATGCCAAGTTAGAGCGAAGACCTCATGGGGTAAATAGAACTGGTGTTCTGCTTCTGAATCCCCCTCAGAACAGTTACCTTCCTCTTGATTACGATCTGAAATGGGTGGAGGGGGGCTGCCTTTGCGCCCACCATGGAGCAACGTCTGCATGAAATTTTATTGCCACGCAAGGCTCGTCTCTTTTGCTCTACATGTTCAGTTCCATTGTGTACAATAACTGACATGCATAGGAATAAAACATAGTGAGATTATGTAAGGAGTGCATGCACAAATCCAGAGTGATGATAGCAAACTGTGGATAGACCCAAAACAAATGATAGCAGACAGATAATAGCTTTAGTTAAAAAATACAGATAATGGCTCCTTTAATGTTTGTTTGCACCCAACATGAAACTCATAGTAGACACCCGAGATTAACCAGATAGTAGACAGATAGTACTGATTGCTGCCCCAATATGTACCCCACAACCATTTAAAAACTCAAGTTTCAGCATAAGTTTGGACCTGAGTCGGAGTCTAATAGGTGAACACGACGATAAAGTAGCATGTTATCATATTAAGCAATGCATAACGTAAGCAGACACGGAAGAGTGCGACCTCTCTTGCGGACCCGTGTAGTCCTCAAGGTCATCTGCTCAGTTGATGATGGTAATGCAGTTGTCGTGGCTGCCGGCGGCAGGGAAGAAGATCTGAGGCGGCGAAAGACAGTCTGGAGAGTGGATCCGTACTGTGGTGAACCCTTCTGTCGTTGGAGCAGCTGAGCTGGGGTGGAACACAACACCGCAGGAGCAGGACAAACCACACAAGGTTTTCTTTGACACATATCTGTAACAGAAGTAATTGTGTAAGGGCTTGTTTGAATTTGAAGATTCTAACAATGCAGGGATAGGAAATAGACAGGAATAGGATAGGAATGCACGTGCAAAACAGAGAATTTAAAAACACAGGATTTCTGCCAATCTGGGTGTTTGGTTCACAAGAATTGGAAGATCGTAGGATGCAAAGAAGCATGGTGAGATTAAGTCAAACCACAAGAAGTGTACAACCTCTTTGGCGAAGCCATGTCGATCTCAGCGTGATTGGGTTGGCCGGTGAGGATGCTCCGGCTGACATGGCTGTCGGAGGAGGGGAAGAAGATCTTAGGCGTCTGGAGATGGAGCCCGAGGTACTGCTCTGCTGTGATGGAGGGTTTCGTCGTTGGAGCAGCTCCCGTGAGTTGTATGATGCCGAGGCTGAAGCAGGACAAGAGAGACAATGTTAACCTGAGTGGAATTCTAATATAATCTCCAATAGATGACTAAAATACATAACCACAAAGTGCTAGATGTATACATCAGCCGCTCATCTCTAAACTTAACTGTCGAAACTGAATTTAACTGTCGAAACTGAACTTAACTGTTGAAACTGAATTTTGTTGTCGAAACTGAACGCACTAGAGGTGAGGCTACACGTCAGTCGACTGACTTTTTCATCTCTGGTCAGTCGATTTTGCAGCCCTTGGATACGAAATCAAGGGCCTGCAATTCATCTTCAACCTCCACCCCCCTGAGCCGCCAGCCACCACCGGCCAAACAGCCGCCCTGAAAACACTCCCCACCGCCGCCCCGTCGCCGCCCCGGCCATCCCTCTAGCCCCTCCCCTGCCGAGCTTTTTCTCCGGTGATCCCCACGCCACCGCCCCACCAATGTCGGCGACCACCGCCCCCACCCTGAACCCTAAGATAGATAGTGGGGTACCTCTCCAGCGAGCCCCCCTCCCCGCTGCGGCTGGTTCTTCCTTAACTCCGGCGAGCGCCCCCACCCCCTGAAAATCAACTGACCCAAAAGTCGATTCAGTCGACTGAAGTGTAGCTAAATCGGAGCAGCATCGCAAGCAAGAGCAAGAGCGAGAGTAGCAGCGCGAGCAAGAGCAGACCAGGCAGGGGACCAAGAGCAAGAGCAGAGCAGCAGCGCGAGCGAGAGCTAAAGCAGCAGCAGCTCCTACTGATGTGGACGTCGCCGCCGAGGGAGCGACGCTGTGGAGGAAGTGGCCAGCGACGCCGCCGTGGATGGAGTCGCGCCGTGTCGGCTCGGGACCAAGCGCCGGTAGCACCGTGAGATCGAATCAAGAAGAAAATGCGGCGATTAGTGTACAACCTCTTTGGTGGCGCCGATTAGGCCGCAGCTTCATCCAAGGAAACGGTGATGATGATGCTCTTCCGGTGGTGCAGGTGAAGACGACGGTGTGGGAATGGAGGTGGCGCGAAAGACGAGGGGAACATCGGGGCAGCTCCTTGGAGGTGGAGGACGGGGTGGCTGAACCGGCAGGACGACCAGATCGACGACGGATCCTCATCCGATACGGTGGATGAGGGACATCGAGGTGTTGCTGTGGACGACGTCGTCGGGGAAGAGGCTCCGGCTGGGTGGCGGACAGAGGAGGGTGTGGGGCTTCGCGGGTTTTCCCGGCCTCGGTCTACGAATGGGTGGGCGGATGGGATGGGAGTGGGGAACCATGGCTTAGGGACGCGCTTGTCCGAAATGTGGGGTAAGTTACGAAAGTACCCCCACCGATTTGAGGCGGTTCTTTCGGTTCAGGGGTACCACAGGCATTTCGCGTGTCGGGATTTCACAGGAGGTGGGAGTTTTCGCGTGCGTTGTAATTTTGGAATAGCAAGGCGTGGGTTGAGATGGAGGGAGTTGTCGGAGCACAACGAGACAAAGATTTATCTTAAATATTTCGGGGTAACAAGGCGCGAGGCGGGAGTTTCGCAGCACGATAGACAGAGACGCTAGCTTGAAATTTCGGCATAACAAGGCGCGGCTTGAAATTTTGGGAGAACAAGCTTAACGTGTACCCAAAAGAAAAAAAGACAATTTAGACTAGTATGATATACTACGTACAATGTGTTTAACACGCACAACACAAACACACACAGACACACACAGACACCATTTAGACTAGTAAGGTACACGTGCATTGCACGCATGAGATTTGGCAACCAAATTATGAATAAATACCACATTATAGCATGTAAGCTTTGAGTCATATATGCATGATGTAGATGTTCGTTTAATTCTTATAGTTCATTTCGTTCAAAATCATCTAGTTTTTATAAGAAAGCTAATCTATTTTAAGATTCATGGAATTGTGCGTTGTAAGGCATAAAGTAAAAACAAATCATGTAGAAAAACATTTGGGCAATTCTGATACGGAAGATTCTAGAACAAAGAAGAAGTGCTTGTGTTTTGAGGTTTGTGCATTATGCTTAAGTTCAACCATAGAGTCTTCTAGATTGTACATGTGGCAAAATCTGGTGGAATCTAGATGATATCCAACGGCCAGTAGTGCTCAAATTTGCCAGCTCTGCACCATCGGATTGGCCTCATCCAACAACCATCTTTCAAAGTTAAAGTTATCCGCACACTATATAAAAAATATAAAATATAAAATATATCTAGGGGTATAGATGTAGATATGTGATGCGGAAGCCACCCATCATCTCCAAGTAGAATAGTATGTCCATGCACGGATGCAATGTGGCCAAACGATGTCTGCCATCAGTATCTCAAATTCAAACCAGTCTGACCTTGTTCAATGTGTATACATTACAACATGCTCGTTTCCAAACCACACCGTGCCGATCTCCGTTATATTCATGTATGCATGGGTTTCAAACATCATGATCTCTTATTCAAATATTTGAATTCAACTTTACATTCATTATGACCTCACCTAGTCTTTTACACCCACACATTGGTCTTCTCTTTATAATTGTACCACTAACTTTCTCTCGTGCATGCATGCACAGACACTACCGGTCGGCATTATCCATCGCACACATGCAATCTTTTTCTTCAGGTCGGTCTCCCATGAAGGCACACACACACAAACATCCCCCTCTCCATCATATCGGGCATTCTTTATCTCTCACATGCATGCGCAACGATCGATGTTCCTCTATGTGTGTGTGTATATAGCTAGGCCTTTCATAGTTTTCCACATAAATCGATCAATCTATATATCTAGTGAGGTCTCACCCTCTTTCCCACGTCCACATCGATCAATCTATACCTCTCTATATAGGATTACATATATAGCTAATACACCCACATTAATTATATATCCAATGCCCCCTCTCATCACCCATGCCTTCCGCTTCATCTCTCAGTCGCGCACACAATGGCGAAGACAGGGGCAGCAAGGGCCCTCCCCCTAACATCACTATATATCGAGGCTAATATGAATGTGATCATTAGACAATTGCTGGTAAAAATGGTTTAAGTTGATGAATTGGCCCTCCTCGTAAAGGATTAGCAATGCTTGGCCCCCTAGCTCATGGGACATTTTTCATGGCTCCGCCACTGCGCGCAACAACGCACGTTCTCTCCCCCTCTCTCTAAATATCGATCTCGCAGTTGTGCACTCCTTCATAGTCTCCCTCCACTCGGGCCCTCGCACCATCTTCTAGCCCCCCACTGGATTTTGCCACATGTACAATCTAGCAGACTCCATGGTTGAACTTAAGCATAATGCACAAATCTCAAAACAACAGTGGTTCTCATTTGTTCTAGAATCTTCCGTATCATAACTGCCCAAACTTTTTTTCTAGTTGAATTTCCATTATTTGTTTTTACTTTACGCTTTACAACGCACAATTCCATGAATCATAAAATAGATTAAGGGCTTCTTTGATTCAAAGGATTCTCGAAGTAATTTTGGAGGATTCTAATCCTTAGGAATTTTTCCTATCTTGGTTGTTTGATTCGTAGGATTGTAAACCATAGGAATTTTTCCATATGATTAATTTGCACTAGATTTCATAGGAAACATCCCATCCACTCAAACCTCTTTGAAAGAATTCTGCGTTTTTTCTATGCACAATCAAACACTCGTACCATCCTGTAGGATTCAAGACGACATTCCACTCTAATCCCATGTTCTTCCTATTCCCGCGTTTTGGAAATCCTACGAATCAAAGAGGCCCTAGGTTTTTATAAAAACTAATTGATTTTGAATGAGATGAACTATAAGAATTAAACGAAGGTCTACATCAGGCATATATGACTCAGAGCTTACATGCTACAGTGAGGTATTTATTCATAATTTGGTTACAAAATCTGACGCGTGCAATGCACGTGTACCTTACTAGTACTTCGAGTATGTGCAAAACACAATGGCACGCTACACAGTGTCTCTCTTACAGTTCATGAAGCCACGTGGCACATGTGGAGGCGTTCTCGCGACATCCTTGTGTGGATTGATCACAGTGACATGCTGCTGGTTCCAGAAGAATGTACTCGTCCTCCCTGAGCCGCACTGGCGGTACATGCACGAAGCGAAGATGTGCACGCACGCCATGCACGCACTCATTCCCTCGCACGCACACGCGGGTACACGGACGGACGCAATTTTGTACCAAGATCCACCCCATGTGATAATTTGACGCGTGTAAAGTCCTTCACTTCATTGATGGTCAATTAATACAGCACATGCAAATTGAGTGGACGTGAGGGCGGAAGAAAGACATTACTACTCCACTGCACGCATGCGGGTAGTTAAATCATGGGTTGCTAGTAGTACTTCCATTGGTCTCCTTCGTATTTTGTGTCAATTTTTGATAGTAACATAATATTTACGCATCTGAGCAGTGTAGTCTACTTGAAATTTATGTTCCACTAAACTCATCGTGATCTGTTTCGGGCCTCGAAACCAAAAACCATCAATTAATCTTTACCTTGTTCCCATCACATTCGAAAATACTAGTGCTACAATTAAGTGCAAGCCTGCTCACACCTACCAGTACATACCAAACCTGAATGTGTTCCCACTATGCAGGTTTTAGTACTAGTGCTAGTACTTAGGTTATAAAAAGGGGAACTACCTAACCGAAAATTACTCTACCTTCCGCCTCATAAGTCCTCCTTCTTCGTCCGTCCTTGCCATGGCCGGTGTGCAGAGCTCTAGGTCGAGAACTACTCGTAACAAGGGAGCGGCAACCAAGGCTGTGGAAAAAAAGAGAGGGCTCGCCGCCACGCAGAGACCTCGAAAGATCTCTCACGGGCAGGCGATGGCTCCGAGGAGCTCCCTAGACGCGGAGGCGAACATGCCGAGCTGGTGACGCAGGAGTCGTTATCCCTTGACGGCATGCCCGATCAGCTCAATAAGCACCTCAATAAGCAGAAGGAGTTCATCCACGGCTTGGTGGAGCTGCTGAAGGAGAGCCTCGACGACATGCCCGCTGAGCTCAATGAGAAGGGGGAGTTGACCGCCGGCTTTGGTGATGCTGCTGAAGAAGAGCATTGCCTCGGAGAAGAAGGCGACCGGCGAAATCCTGCAACTTCAGGAGGACAAGGCGAAGCTCTGCCACGAGCTCGACCTGCTGAAGGAGGAGAACGCCGGCTGGAAGAAGCTGCCTGAGAATAGTAGTTCCTCGATGAAGATGTTGCAGGCCCTCGTCATGGAACAGAAGGAGGAGTTGGCGAAGCTCCGCATCGAGCACCCGGCTGCTGTCAAGGTACGTAATGCGTCCGTGGAACAGATGATGAAGGCTCACGTCGAGAAATCCCGCGTCATGGACACAATGATGAAGATGGCGGAGGAGATGCGCAAGGAGATGGAGGTCGTGGAGGCGATGAAGAAGCAGTTACGACTCCGCGGCCAGCAACCCTTCATGTAGTGAGAGCAGCGCCCCAGATTTGTGTGTGCGTCTTCCTTATTTTTTGGGGTGATAATCCTCCTTCTTCTTTTGCTCATGTGTTTCTTATTTTGCTTCGGGTGTCTCGCCGCACGTGTCACCTTCTCTGCGAGGCATGAATAGAACAATGCTAAAAATGAGATTACTAGCAAATTAGATCATTCTTTATCGCCCATAGAACAATGCCTCTTGCTAGTAATATATAATAAGAGTAGAGAGTAGAGGATATGGCACTGGGCTGCCGTGTTTCGTGCTCCTCCGTCGTACTCCAGTGGAAAACTTGAGTATACCGCACGGTTCTTTGCTCCTCCTCAGGTCGTCGGCACATTTATATGAGCAGTCAAATCGGCCCCGCCTTCCAGCAGTAATGAGCCGTCAAATCACAAAGGCCCTCGCCTCTCGTGAAAAGGACCAAGCTAGACTGCCCCGCTCTCTATCCTTTTAAAAAATGTATACATTTGTAAAGTAGTAGTATCGATGGATTGCGCCATGGAGCAAAACTAACAAGATGTAATTAAAGAAAAAAGGTGGTACATATAGAGAGCGCTCGTCGCCAAATTATGCATATACTATATGACACTACCCACTATGAAGGTACTAGTAACATAGACTAGTAACTAGTCTATGCTACTCTCCACTATGACCAGCCAAAGTCGAGGCGCAGATACCAACGAGGGCCTGGTTGTGTCTATACTTGGACAACTCACCCGACTGCATGCGCACCAGGCAGACGAAGCTCGTGTCGTGTTGGTGCCATGTGCGGCCCGCACATTAACCAAAACCTCACGCCTCCATCTTAGCCTCTGCGTTTTAAACTTCTCAATCTCAAGGCCAAGGAGCAACGTGAAACCTATGATAGAGCCAATCGGATGGTTGAGAACACTACAATTTGTAGCTACAGATGCGTGTGTGAGAGAGGACGAGTGCGTGCACCTCTTCTCGGAGTACAACTGTATGTGGGTGGCATCAACCTAGGGAGCAGTGATGGTGCGTGCGAGAAGTCCCGAGAGATAGGTGTAATGCGTCTGGAAAAAAAGACTAGTCTATAGCTCGCCATGAGGCTATTCCAGTCGAACGCCAAGCGTAAGATATGTATCCGACGGTGCCAGTTTTTGCACGTACACAACAGTATTAAAAGAACTAGTACCATGGCATATGCTACACCACGGCCGAGAAAACGTGCCAACATTACGCCATCCGGGAATAGTGCCGCACTTTGAAACTAGAACCATCAATAAATTTTGAGCGTGTCTCATCACATTCCAAATTACTACTACTACCACGCTATATTTAATTGCAAACCTGTTCACACCGATCACAACCTAAACGGTTTCCCACTTAGGAGCGTATTAGTAGTACTCGGTTATAAATACTACTATGCTAAGATGACTGCACACTCCTCCTCAACTCCTCATCCACAAAAAACAATCAAGTCAATCAAGCCATAGCCAGCGTGAGTTCTGGGTCGAGAGATTTCCACCAGGGAGTGGTGAGCATGGAAGAGGAAGCAAGAGAGATGTCCCGCCTCGCCGCGAAAGCAGCCGACATGTCCAGCCGCGCAGCAGTAGCAGCACAGAGGTCCCGCCGCACCACCGAAGCTGCACGGAGGTCCCGCCGCACCGTCGATGTAGCAGACTGGTCCGGCCACGTCGCGGAAGCAGCAGAGATGTCCCGCCGTGCCGCGGCGGCCTGGGAAAATTTCTCGCGGGCAGGCGAGGACTCTTATAGGCGCATGCATGCGATAGTCCATAGCCAGATAGATCAGATCTCCGGCTGGGCGAGGATGCAGGACGAGGCTACCGGCGTCATCCGGCAACTAGGGGAGGGCAATACGAAGCTCCGGGGCGAGCGCGACCTGCTAAGGGCGAAGATCGCCGGAAGGGCGAAGCAGGAGGAGCAGACCGCTGCCTTGTTGCAGAGGACGGGCGTCATCATCAAGAAACTTATGGACGAGAATGCCATGCTCCGCATTGAGCGCAACAGGCTGGTGGAGGAATCCATGGATGCTGCCAAGCAGCGTATTAAGGACATGAAACTGATGAAAGAGATCATCGCCCACCGCGAGAACCAGTCTCCGCGACTTGCAGCGCATAAAGAAAGTAGAGATCAGCGAGCCAGATCGTTGTATGTGTCTTCCTTCTTCTTTTGCCCTTGTGTCTTTCGGGCGTAGCCGCATGTGGATTTTTTAATTATCTTCCTAATTATGTAAGACAATTATTATCCACTCTCGTTGTCCTTATATATATTCATCAGTCTTGCTATAATTTGCAGTAGATGCTATATAGGTCCGTCGGATCTTACATCAAGATCCGTGCAAAATTTTCTTTTCAGATTTTCTTTTTTCTCTCTTAAATCTCAGTCGAGTGAGACATTGACACGCCATTAAACAGAGGCTCGGGCACCATTAATGGAGACCTTGGGAGAGAGGTGGACGACAGATGGAGGTCAAAGGGAATCCTCCCGATAAGCACGCGTAGGGGTCTGATCGCACGCCTCCCGTACTCAAATAGCTACCCTGCACGGCGCCTCCTAGCTAATAAAAAAAGGGACGCGTGGCGGCACGTAAATGGTAAATAGAACGCCCACGATTTCAGTAATACTTGTGTTTCCGATTGTAACGTGACAACACTTATTCCAAAATGACTTTGTTGATTGTTAATGTGTGCGCCTTCGCAAATTGGACAGCAAAATTACCACAGCATGTTGGTGCCATGTCATGACACCAAGCCAGGTTTCATGATTTTCATGCGTGTTTCGGATTTACAGGAATTAATAACCAAGTTTCTCAATGTTTCCAGCCGAGCCATGACGCCCGGATGTTTGAATTTCATTCCCATTTCTGGCATGGGACCTAGAAATTTACCCGAGGACACACATGTGATTTTTCAACCAGCTTTGGTGTACTGGAGCATGTGCTTGTATTTAAAATTTGAATTATGCACACAAAGGTGACACGTTCCCTCTCAGAACCACGAGCCTTCTTGAGAGAAGCTCCGGTTTGCAAGAAACTTATACCAAAACTTGTTCCTATTCTGCAAAATTTTTTACCACAGCATGGTAGTACCATGACATGACACCATGCCAAGTTTCATGATTTTCAGGCGTGTTTTGGATTCACAAGAATTTTAAAACCAAGCTTCTCAATGTTCTCGGCCGAACCACGATGCCCAGATGTCTGAATTTCATTCCCATTTCTTGCATGGGACCTAGAAATTCACCCGAGGACACACATGTGATTTTTCAGTCAACTTCGGTGCACGGGAGCATGTGCTTGTAGTTCAAATTCGAATTATGCACATTAAATGACCAGAAACTCAATTAATGTATAAAAAGGCCAAACAAACCGGAATAATTCCAAAATTTAACAGGGCACTCATATAGTTCTATGTTGCCTCTGTAAAGAAAATCTGGGGGGAGGTAGCGTATATTGTTTCGCACACAAAGGTATAAAGAAATAAATAAATAAAGAAATTAGCATAACTATTTAATTCTTGGGTTCTTATTATTTATGCCACTAGTTGTGTATCACTACTCAGTTTTGCCATTAGAAGTTACAACTACTCAAAAAATGCCATCGATCCGTGAGATGCCTGCTCAAAAATGCAATTAGATATCTAAAAAACGCCATCGTTAAGTTAGATGTTTGCTCAGAAATGCCATTAGACATTGTTATTTTCACGTCAAACCCGTTGACCATGTTACATGACAAAAATAAGCCGATTCTCACAATGATAAGTTAATGGTGTCCAGCACAACACACCCCTCAAATAAAACTAAGCACCCTGGAATTCTTTGACAAAACTAAGCACCCTGAAATTCTTTGACAACTAAACTGCTGGCTATATGATGTTGGACATATATATTGTATGTATATAATGTCAAGAAACGAGTGGTAGTACTATACCAACTAAAAGATGAAATGTACTAAATATAATGAGAGAAACATAACATAGTTCTGCTGGGGGCTCAGCACAACACACCCCTCAAATAAAACTAAGCACACCAGAAATTAAACTAAGCAACTAATTTGGTAGACGCTGCATTAGAACCACCATGAGCAACGACATTGCCACCTTACTCGGAGTCCTCGTCCACGTCCTCGACTTCGTCCTTGTCCCTCTTCCTCTTGGGTGATACTTCTTTGCTTTAACCGCACACTTGGCTCTTGCTCTTCATCCAACCCTTGTAGATATTGAAACAAAGGTAGCCATCCATTGCAGCGTAGTAGATGTGGTCTATATCTAGTACAGTCCACTGCCATGCACGATGAAACGTGTGCGGAGATTTCTTCAGTTCACCATACGAAGGATGAACCATGGCTCCTGCCAGGGTCAGCATTGAAGGTTGATCAAGGGAGGGCACCAGCCCTTCCTTCTGGAGGTCGAAGGGGTTGCCTACAACGAGGCCTATCCGACCCAGGATTTCCTTCTCGTTCCTAAAGTCTACAGTAACTAATTTGACTCGGCCGCCCTTGAGGAACTTCTTAAATTCCTCGCACTCAACGTCGGCATGGCTTATGTGATAGACCAAGCATAAGTCATGCACGCAAACCTGGATCACGGCGGGCTTCTTCTTCTTTGCCTCCTTTAGTTTCTTCTCGCTTCCCAGGACTGTGGTGTACTCAACATCTAGCCCAGCGACCCACTCATCATTTGAGTTTTTGAACATGCGTTTGAAGAGAGCTAGGCATTCTTTCACCGTTGCGGAAGAACGGGTGTAGATGACGTCGAACTCATCGCCGGTGATGGTTCTAACCTTGTACTCACCGCCGATCATGGAGATTTGGGACGCCATGGATTTGGGAGGAGGGTTAGGATTAGTGGAACTGCCATAATGTGAAAGGACGGGACGACTAGGAGCGGTTTATCGATTTTAAAAAGGTCGAGTGGGGGCGCGTGCGAATGGGAGGGTAGTGGCTTGCCTGGTGGATAAATGGATTCATGCACAGTACTATGGGGGCCCAGTTAGATGTCATGTCTACTCGACGCCCAATTAAATGGCTTTCGATATCATGTCAAGCGTCGGGAAAATTACAGGTGATATGAAGCTTTCCATTCTCCCATGATACGGGCTTCTGAGAGCCCTTGGATCTGAGATCGAACGGTTCCATGGCGTGATTCTAGACCTATGGGTTAATATCCTATCCTGGAGGGTTATTCTGCAAATTTTCAGCAACTTAGCATGCGACCGTTCGATCTCAGATCCAAGGGCTGCCAGCAGCCCGTATCATGGTCGCGCCTACCACGACCGTCACCTCGCTCGCGTGGTCGCGCCCTTGGAGATTTAACACGGTGCGTTAGGCTATCTGATGTTGGCATGTCAAACATAGTCATCACTTAGTCACTCATACAACAAGGTTGGCTATAAGAGTATTTTTTGTTTACTTCTCTCTATCTCTTTCTTCGAAGTATTTATTTCATTTGCCAAGGAGTGACCTCTTCCAATGAAATGGTGCTTAGATGAGGTGCTATGGGCATTAAATGCCTTAGCAACTCAAGTCCCCAATGCATAGGTGCTTAGTTTTTTGTTGCTAAGTTTGCTTCATCTAGGTACACGCGCTTATAACCGTTTCTTCCTGGGGTCACCAAACTAGTCTCTCTCTTCTTAATTAACTTGCCACATCAGACTTTATGCCTATGTGGTAGGCTTAGCACCTGTAGGATCAAGTACAATAGTGGGCTATAAGCCCGCTTTACATGGCATTTTTGCATATGTGGGGGAAAGAGGCAAGGAAAAAGTGGAGGAGTGGGCTCTCAAGCAAGAGCCAGCCTCTACATGGTGGAGCATCGGGAGAGGCACCTGTATGGAGGTGGTCAGGAATCGGAAGACTCAAGCCGGTCGTAGCGCCGCAGTTAAAATGATAATGGCAAGTCAAATCACCAGGCCCCACCTGTCCAGCAGTAACTCACTGTCAAATCACACAGCCCTACGTTTGCAGTAGCCTACTCCCTCATCTTCTCGCGTCTCTATCGAACCGACTAGGCGGAACTGCCCCGCCTACCGCGCGGGAAAAGCCCCGCCCTCGACTTTAAATAGTACAGTATACTAATTTTGTATCCATGGATTGCGCCATGGAGCAAAGCCTCAAGAAAACGGCGGTACACATGTACGTAGTATACAGCACGCCCGTCGCGTTCGTGTCGCACCCCAGACGGTCGGTCGGTCTGGCACGCCGCTCTCTGAATGGAACGCGCGTCATATTGCGTTTGCACACACATGTGGGACCGCAATTGAGAACCGACCATAGGCACACTCCCCGGCCCCGCAAGTCGGGTGAGTTAATAGAAGTACATACGTTGGTACCTGGACGATCCCTGCAAGACACGGAAGATCAGTTCGTCCATGCATGTGACCAGACTCCAACAGACACGCCTGGATTGGCCATCGTCTACATATCGTGCAGGCTGTGTTGTACAGGGTTGTAGTTCTGGTGAGAAATATAAAAAAAGGTTTCTTGTCATCTCGCAAAATTAGGTGTCATGTGCTTCGGATAACTGCAAGGGTTAAACAGCGACAACTGAGTTGGGCTAGTCATTGGGGGCACATGCACGAAGACTAATCGGCTGCCATCTAGGTCAAGCCGGCTATGTTAATTAGGACATCTATCGACGGACCCCTTTTCTACGAGTTTATCTTTAATTTGAGCTTTGATCCTCATCTAGTTTGTCCGTCGGGATTCATCTTGTCTCCTTTGGGCAGTGAGGTTATGATTTCTTGGCATGTGGCATTTTTTCGTGTTATATGTTATAATCTGGTGCTTTAGATCAAAATGACGACAACTGCGCCTCCGGGGCACGTGCATGAAGACTTCTCGACAGTCATTGCCTAGGTCAAGCCGGCTCCGGCCAGTAGACAAAAGAAAACTAGTACTCCACTATATAGGCAGGAGCCTCCGCGCTTTCTTGCTAGTGTTTCTCTCTTCACACTGTCTCGTCCTCTCCAGATCTAAACACGACAGCTGTGGCCACACTCTCTCTCTACACACCGCTGGTCACAGATCCAGCCGGATCCTCTCCGCCGGGGAAGGTGAGAAGGTGCAACGTTCATGCGGTCGTCCTCGGCGATGGCTCTTACCCACTGCCGGCGCGTCCCGATCAGCGTGCCTTACCGTTCTCTCCCAAGCATCGTTGGCAAGGGAGGGCCTCCCACCCCTTCTTCCTCGCTGCCGTAGTGTGGGCAGATCCGGCCTCCCGCCGCCCACCTAGCGACATCCCGGCGACCCTCAGGTATAACTTCCTTCGAAACCGGCCTTGCTCTACTTCCCGAGCTCCTAACATCGCTGCATTTGTATCTTTTACTATTTCTCAGGCCCCCTCGTGTAGATAGGATCGATTGGCTGTTCGAAAACCACCTAATTTTTTACTATTAAGAGGTAAAGCTAGTTCATGCACTCGAATCTAGTAGTACATGGTTCAAACAAGGAAGAAAGGGGGTGGGGGGAGATTTGTTACCTGAATCTAGGACTTGGTCGAAAGAGGAAATAATGGGGGCGAAAAGTAGCAGAGACTGGCTATCCAACTGATCTCTAGGTCTAATAGGGAAATAAAGGGAACGCGGTAGAAACTCAATATAAACCCGATCTATTGGTTGAAAAAGGAAAGAAAGTGGGGGCTGGGGGACAAGTCAACAGAGTAAGTCCAGCACTAGATTTGCTAGCCTCACACAGTATAAGGTGGCCATATACCGAACAAAAATGGGACCAACCCAGATATCCTCTTTTGATGTTTGTTGCCCCGAGCCGCTCTTATGTAATGCCACTGGTAAAATGTAGCAGTCGCACTGTTAAAAGTAAGGACACGTTAAACCAATGTTGTTTTCAATGTAGCCTCCAGTAATATGAATCAATGACACTTTTTTTTCATGTCCTGCTAAATTTCCCATTAAGATAAGTTGCTTCTTTTCATTAGAGATGCAATTGTCCTGGTCTGCCTACTCTCCAGGAGCTTCACGACCAACCTTGGTGTTGCTCAATTTTATTGCAACTAATGAAGAAGAAGCTCTGTGGGTTTCGTTTTCTGATGGAAATGGAACCGGGGCTGGAGCCCTTTTCTTAAAAGAAGAAGAAGAAGAAGAAGCTGCTAGCTCATGGGACATTGCTTTATTTTAGGTGAACTGCACCAAAAGGTCCCATTAATTGAATCATCCATGTTGGTGACTGGTGTCATCCCTTCTATGATGGCGTTGACTGCAGATATGGTTCCCATCATGAGGTATGTTCCTTTTTTGTCTGACCGTTTGCCAAAGATCCTGCATGTTGATCCTGCTCTTGTGCTACTGTTTTGGCACTGCCATGATAAAGCAGTAATGTTATTATTTTGCACCTTAATCTAGTGGCACTATTAATTTGAGGCAATGTTTTGGCACCGCTAGTGCCACTTTTTTTATATATCGATAGAGGGGGTTCCCTCCGATTTCATTAAATAAACCCAACCATAGAGAACCATTATCCGACAACATCTTAGTGTAAACGGGCAGTTATGCAACTACTACTAGAACGGACTGAGTACTAGCAGGAGACAAGTTCGCCACATAATCTAGGCAGGTAGGGGGATGCAGCACCAGCTCGACCAAGTTTGGATTACAACCCAAATGCTACCACAGAAACATCAGGGGGAAGATAGGGACTGAAAGAGCCAGCTTCAGCATCCCAGTCTAAGCACCCCCGGCCTTCATCCTTGCGACGCACGGTACATCTCGTTTGCCACCTGCTCGACCCTAGTGTCACTGATAAAATGAAGTAATAATACAGTTAAAATAGAGCGAGTGTCCTCTCTATCATTTCATTTCCAATGTAGATATAGAAAGTGCTTCTCTTTGTTAATGTATGTTTCATCAACTAGTCCCATTGTTAATGTTTAAGCATTTCTGCAAACTGGGGTGCTTAATTTAAGTTGATCTACACAAAAATAGAGATTTGAATGTCTCAAGGCCCCTCCTTGTACTACCACTGTACACTGACGTTCATCACTGGCAGAAGGTGTATCGGGGAGACTTGGGTCGATTTCCAGTATTGTAATATTTTCTTCTGTTTATTAGTGTATGTTTCATCAACTAGTGCCACTATAATGTAGTCACACCTTTTCATTATCTGTGCAAATAGGGTTATTCACCTGCATTTTGGTGGAACTGCACAAATGTACGAATGGAACCGGCATATATGCAGAGTGTGAGGTGCCAAGTAAAAATTACCGACACCAACCCTGCTCCATCTAAGCATTGGCATCCATCACCATCAGTGGGGATGTGTGGCGCTCACCGTGGACGGATCTTTCTCGGCAGCAAATCCTCTAACCAAATACTAGTAGCTTAGACTTAAAAAATACTAGTAGCTTATATTGGCAGTTTTCTAGGGGTGTACTCTTTTCTGAAAGAAGCACCAATCTATTTTTCTTTATTTGTACACAGTGTCACAACTTTGACCCAAAGGTCCAGAGCTATTTTATGGTGATTGGCGTAGTACTCGGAGACTGATTGTAAGCATGATTTTTATTAGTTGTCACACTGATTGTAAGCATGAGCAGATGGAAGATTAGGTTAGTGCGAATCTTACCTTAAACCCTACCGACGCCGTTGAAACAAGGCGAGCGTCGAGGGAACCGTGGAGAACGGCGGGGAAGCGACGTCACGCCATCCGACCTCCTCTTGCGGTGGGAGAACGAATACTCCTGTGGCTCCGGCTGGCTCTGCACCCTCACGAACGGCACACCGTACTCGATCGATTCATTATCCTCTGGGTGCTCGACCTTCGACCTGTACGCCCACCACCTCCGCCTGACTTTCGCCTCGGGCGAATCTGTTTGCTCCATCGCCCAGAGGAGATACTCGATGAACTCGAAGGACTGCGGCGTGACTACCGCCGAGGAGTACATCGCCGCCGTCATCGCCATCGTCTTTCTCTTTCACATACATTGCCACATGGCCCTCACCGTCCTCGAAATCTCCCACTCATTGTCAAACCAAGTAAGGATCTCCTTCAACCTGGCTAACTTTGCCTGGTCGCCGCCGGTGATCTGCCTGATTCGCTGCTGCATCCCCTCCATAAATGTCCTTCTGAGTGGTCCGGTGCTAGCTTTGGAAGATGGGAGGAGAGACGGTGGTCTTGCAATAGAGTAGAGGGAGAGGCGAGATGGTGGTTTTGGAATGGAGATGATGGAGAGGAGAGGGGGTGGTTTTGAAATGGAGAAGAGGGAGAGGCAAGATGGTGGTTTTGGAATGGAGATGATGGAGAGGAGAGGTTCCCGTGCCTTTCGGTCGCTGACAGGTGGGCCCCGCGCTTGGTGGGACCCATGTGTCAGTGTCTCAATGGCAGGATGGGCTACGTCAGGGGATCCTCGTCCGAGGAAAGAG
>NC_057799.1:425155456-425163218 GCF_018294505.1 Triticum aestivum | reverse complement strand
GTATCGATCCCAGATGGAGCATCCACCAGAGATTGAAGGATCGAGCATCTACAGGGTGCCGTTTGTGAGGGTGTCGTGCCAGAGCGAGCCGGTGGAGTCTTCGTCGACCGAACCCAACTACAAGAGGAGAAAAACAGTTGGCCCGACGACGCTTCCCCGCCATCCTCTCCCTCGCCGTTCACATCGTCTCATGGGGCGGCTGTCTGCCGCCGAGGAATAGGAGGGATTGCCCCCCCCCCCCAGACCAATAGTCGGGCAGGTTGTGAATTGTCAGGAGGAGCTTAGGGTTGTTAGTATTTGCAGGTTGTGAATTGTGTTTTGTGTTGTGTATTTTGAGAGTACTTTGAGATATGAATGTCTTTTGAATTTCAGATTTGCAGTATTGAGCATATGAAGTATTTTATGAATTCTAGAGATATATTTTTAGCACTTAAAAAAATGTAGTTTCATAGGAGTATAAAAGTGCAGACAATGTGATTCTCAGAGAAGAAACTGCAAGTTTCAATTTCAGATAAGAAACTCCAAGTTCAGTTTCAGATAAGAAACTGCAACTTTTAGAGGCAGAGCATTTATATTAACACGGCCTTTTCAAACAGTGTTAACATCACGCTGGAAGTTTTATTCATGGTCGAAACTGGAACTACCAGCCAGTTAACATCATGCTGATCAACATTCATGCATAGCACATCTTCATATGATGCACAGTCAAAAAGATATGCTATTTTCAAGATGCCCACACAATGTCGAGTGTGCGAAAAACAGAGAAAACGAGGGACGAAGTTTTGGCAAGTGTTGGACGTGGTGTGCGTAGATGACAATTGGGACCCACATGTCAATAAAGGCAGAGGCAAAAAATTTGGAGATATTTTCTCCGCACAGGTGGAATCGAACCCGGGCGGAATAGCTGTCAAGTAGTGTCACTCGGCCACTAGGCTAGTTCAGTTGTTTCGTTACTAATAAGGCACTCCCTCAGGTTGTCGGATCTCCTCCTGCGCCTTTGTGCGCTCGCCGCGACGCCGCTGTCTGCCCTTGTGAACATGCTGAACAAACAAGAGGAATCTAGAGAGGATTGTACGTGGAGAGGCGGACAGTCGGGACCCACCAGGTCTATGGCCATACACAAGCAAGTGTCTCATCGAAAAAATACTTCCTCCTAATGCTATACTGACGTTGGGGCCCACGGGTTTGTCAACATAGTTACATTTTTTAGGTGCTTCAACGTAGTTACTATAGGAGATAAATTCACAACGAAGCCGCGGAGCTGGCAGGTATCATTTATTATCACTCGGGCAGCAAGTATCAGCTGGGTTTTGGGCTGCCCCATCTAGGCTTTCTTTTTTAACATGCGCAGCCCACGACCTCGGATGGGAGGTCCATAGGCCTGTTTGTATTTTCTTGAGGGCGTCATGTATCGACCGGCCTATGGACCTCCCATTCAAGGTTTTATTTTTCCTGAAACATCGACAGCCCAATTTATGTATTTTTTTGAAGAAAACGCAGAGGTCTGTTCTATTTTTCTATATAAGAATAGGAACGCCGGGTCCAACTTATGTTTCCCTTCTAACTATATTATATATATTTAAATTATTTTATATGTTATTATATATTATTGTTATTGTCATCATATATTTAACAGATACTTACATATGTAAGAAAACAATATCCCACATCTTATTAACTTATAAAAATAATTTCTTAACAATAAAATCCTGGATTTTTTTGGCAACGAAAATCCTGGTGATTGTGTACAAAAGCTTGGTAAGATTTAAGAACCAATGTAATAATAAATCACTTATTATATATATATATACACATATACATAAACACTATTCTGATCACGGGATCAGAATAATATTCTGATCACAACATGAACTTCCCGAGTAACGCGCCTGGCCTTTCCCGAGTACTAGGCTGAACTTCAGCTAAAAGGTTTCCAAATGGGCTTGCGATATACCGTTGGAAAGCTATGGACACCAGTATCATGACCCAAGTTAATTTTTTGGCAAAATGTAAGCGGTTTAAGAGCAGTTTTGAAAACCGTTTTTTCTTCGTACAAAAAACATGAATCGTATTTTTGATCGCATTTCTAAACCGTTTATCGGAATGAGGTAAATAATATGGCGTTGGAAATCTGCTGCAAAACCGCTCCTTCAACATGTTGAAAGATTTCTCTAATTCCCTATGGATAAAGAGTAATTTGCAAAATCATAAAATTTCGCAAACCGAACAGCCGAGTTCGTATTTTCAATGTAATTTCTAAACTGCTAATCCAATTGAGGCCAATGATATGGCGTTGGAAAGCTTGTGAAAATGCGCTACTTTTTCATGTTGAAAGTTTTTTCTAATTTTGAATGGTTTAAAAGTAATTTAGTAAACGGTACAAGTTCCATCGAATTTGTATTTTTAAGTTAATTTTTTAACCGTACGTCCGAATGCAACAATTGATACGGCATTGGAAAGCATAAGAATGCGAAACTTTTTTGTATATATTGTTTCTCTTAATTCCTTACTGTTTTAAGTCAATTTTGAAAATGGCTAAAAACGTATTTTTTGCCGTAGTTTCTACAAACTTTATCGGAATAGGGCAAATAATATACGGTTGAAAAGCTACGGAAAATGCGAAACTTTTTCATGTTGATGGTTTTCTCTGATTCCTAGTCGTTTTTAAGTAATTTCAAAAACAACGAGATCATGCGTTCTGCCTTTATCGCGAAACGAATTCTTCGAAAATGCACTGCGTGAAGAACTTGAACTTCTCGGCATGTCTACCTGAACTTCACTCTGTTTTTCACGTGGTTTTTTTTGCTCGTAGATCTCCATCCACTGCTAGTAGCTCTTCATCCATTCACCGGAATTGAGCAGGTGATATACCGATGGAAAGCTACTATAAACATGCAACTTTCCCGTGTTGATCATTTTTTCATACTCGCGACGATTTTAAAAGTTTTTCATCTAAAATTCATTCAGCATAGTAGTCGAACTTCCTGTTGTTTTCACGTTGAACTTCTGTGACGTATTTTCGTTTGTAATTTTCTCATCCATTCGTCAGTGTTACACAAATAATATTCCTTTTGTACAAACGTCTCTCACAATAATATTTTTAACTTTCTCCGACCGAGGACTTGAACTTACACAAATGATATTCCTGTCATTTTGAGGTAAATTAGAAAATGGCGAGATCATGATTTCTGCGTTCATTGCGAAAGGAAACGCACAGCGTGAAGTAGTTGAACTTCTGGGGCATGTCTGTTTGAACTTCACTCTGTTTCACTTTATTGTATTTTTCTTATATGAAATACACACCATATAGTACGTGAACTTTCGGTTGTTATCACTTTGAACTTCTCTCTCGTTTGAGAGAATTTTATTTTAAAACACAAAAAACAACATATTTTTTTATGTATTTTGGACATCCAAATACACGGTGAACCTCTCTCATAAGAATTTTTTGAACTTTTCCTCGCTGAGCACTTGAAATTTTAGCAACCATTTTTTCGTTTATGAGTTGTTTTTGAAAGTGCAAAAAATGGTGTTGTGTTTTTTATTTTTTGAACAGGTAAATCCTAGATTTTAATAAACCCTGAATTTCTCTGTTATTTCAATTTGAACTTCGCCTTTTTATATTTTGAGTAAAGAATTGTATTTGATTTTTATACGGAAAAAAGTAACATGGAAATAAAAGGTGAACTTCTCACAAGAATTTTTGAACTTTGTTGAGCCGAGCACTTGAACTTCTAGCAACCAAACTTTTTAGCCTTTGCTTTTTCATTATTATTGTTAATGCAAAATGCACACCGTTTAGTATGTGAACTTCTGGCAGTTATTAATCCAAACTTCTCTCGGTTACGCGAAAATATTTGATGTTTTTATAGACATTGAACCGCTCTAATTTTTTATTTGAACTTCATTGTGCTTTTTAGAAATGTGAAAATTGCAGGATTTTTTAGAAACATCCAACTTCTTCGTTATTTCGAATTGAACTTATTGGTTTTATTCTTTAGAAACTAGAAAAATCTGATTTTTCAAATCAATATCAAACTACTCCGCTTTTTCCAATTGAACTTATTGGTTTATTCTTTAGTAACTCGAAAACCTGAGTTTTTATATACATTGAACTACTCTGTTTTTCGAAATTGAACTTCTTGGTTTTAATCTTTAACATTTGGGAAAATCCGAGTTTATATAAACATTAAACAACTTCATATTTTTTTAAGTTTGGACTTCTTGGTGTTATTCATTAGTAACGTGAAAAGTCCTACTTATGTAATAAATATCGAACTACTGAATTATTTAAAGTTGAACTTCTAGGTCTTATTTTTAAAAGAAGGAAAATCTGTTTTTATAAACTTTTTGAACTGCTCATTTTTTTTCAATTTGACCTTCTTGATATTGTAATAAATATTGAACTTCTCCGTTATTTAAATTTGAACCTCTAATTTTTTTAAATGGGAAAATACCATTTTGTGTATAATTTTTGAACCGGACTGCTTTTTTTATTTGAACTTCTTGGTTTATTTTTATTAAATGTGAAAATCCCAGTTTTATAATTAACAAAGAACTTCCTGGATTATAAAAATTGCACTACTGTATTACTTGAATTTGAACTTCTTAGTTCATTTTTTTATTATTGGGGAATTTTGAGTTTTGTAATCGCTTCATTACTTATATTTGCTTAGTTATTTAAAGTTGAACTTGTAGGTGTTCCTAGAATCGGAGAAAATCTATTTTTAATCCACAAGTTGAACTTCTCTGTTATTTTAATTCGAAGTTCTTTGTTTTATTCTTAGGAAGAAAAAAACAATTTTTAAATAAACTTCAAACTTAAAAAAATGATATTCGTTTCTTTTATTTTTCCTAGAAATGGGAAGAATTTGAGATTTTCGTATACATCAGAGTACTCTGTTTGTTGAATGAACATTTTCTGGTTTCATTATATTACTTTTTCCTCATCCGATCTTGTGGTGTTGGCTCACACTCACACACAAAACACATTTTTCACATATGAATTTTGCATACAAACATTTCTTTTATAAGATATTTTTAACTTTGGTTTTTTGTATGTATGAACTTCTGATTTATTAAAAAAAAGCATACCCATAACATGAGCACACCGAGCACACCATTCACGACCACCACATGCACGCACACACGACCATCTTATAAAAGAAATTGGTGGCGACACACTGTCGGCTTCCCAAGTTTTCTAAATTGGTTCCATTTATCTCAAAATGAGGTTTAGTGGCGATTTTCCTTCTCTGTTGGTACTAGCAGGACTTCACACATTCACGAAACATGCTACTCCTAGTTACTAGAGAGAGAACCATGCATGCGTAGGGAGCAGTGTGTGGGTACCGCTACCGGCGTGACATTGCGGACCTCGGCCTTACACAACTCGTACTTTTTTGCTTGCTTGTACATCTTGCATGCATTTGAGAACAAATCTGGGTTGCAAACATATGTTATTTCTTTTGCCGAAATTTTCTGTGTGCTTCACAAGGCAACGTCGTGTCCAACCGTGATGAAACCCCAGATCAGGATAGAGAGCCCTTGCTCTACTCTCACGCTCGATGGCAAGGGTGACTAAGAGCAGCAGCCGCGCGAAGTTTCAGGGCCCGTCGTTGGCACGCGAGGCCCGGCCGTTGCTCGGGTTGTACATGACAGCTCATTGCTCGGGTTGTACACGACAGCTCATCGGCAGATGGCACGCATTAGCGTCGCATAATGATGTAGGACACCGCTGGCACCCCATGAAGGTCGGGTAGGTTGGGATGGTGCGGAGCCACGTCGGCGGCGTGCAGTTGGCCAGATTCGTGGAGGAGCAGGGCTCCGGCCGATGTAGCCGACGGCAACTACACCACTGGTATTTTCCTTCTGCAAACTTCCAGCGTTCTCATATTACTTGAACCTCTAAAATTATACTTCTTGAACTTCATGTGGTTTTTGCAAAGAACTCGCCAGTATTTTTGTTTGATGAATTTCGTTTTTGGTTTCCAAGGCTTTTTAAACATACGAACTTTACTGTGTTTTCAATGGATTTTGGATTATAACAAGCACCTATGGAGCATCCGCACTTGCACAACAAATTTGACTCTAAGTGCTATATATTTTGTGCAGGTTAAAATACATATAACATGGTGCCAAACCGCAGAAAAAGACCAAATCAAAACTGCTCCCATATACTGTACCAAGCTGAACCTCAAGCATGTTACCTCAAGTACGGCCAAACATCAAGACCAGAAGCATTTACCACTACTGAACCTATACGGCCGACTAGCATTAGTATTTTTGAACTGCCCGTGATGGAGCACCTGGCCGTCAACAGCATCACGGGCTGTAGCTTGGCACTGCTCCCTCGGCCCGGCTGCATAGCACTTGGGCTTAATAGTTTGTAGGCAAATAAACAGACAGAGAATCATATGCTTCTGAACTTCTGTTTTAACTAACAATGTGAGAGATGGTGAATAATTTAAGACCAAAAAAACCTAGGACAACAGCAACAGCTAATCAATTACAAAAAGAGAAGCACTAGTAGCTCCGCATGGGACTAGCTTCAACCAGCGCTTCATGTTCTGATACAACACATCCACCTGCCAGCGCCGTCTTGTGCTTCTACAAAAACATAAATCTTGGTCAGGCTAATGCAGTCACGATGGCACAAACTTGCAAGAAAACTCTTTTTTGGTTGCATTTTTTAAGAAGGATCTGCGAAGAAACTGAAACCACAAATCAAAACACTTGTTTTTTGCACCCACATATACTATTGAACTTCAGAAAGCAATATCAAAGCTAGAACAAAACACGACCTTTTTTAACTAACAATGTGAGAGATGGTGAATTGAAGGACGTATGCACTGAACTTCTGTTTTCTCTGCCAATCGACGGATGGCATCCCGATGCAGAATAGTGATGAGAGATGGCTGGTCGCATGAACTGCTCGCCAGCGAGGCGGCGAACTTGTGCGGAGGGAGAAGGTTACGATGATGTCCGCCCCAAAGTGTTGCAGGTCGCGGCGGCGTAGCGGACGACGCACTGGACGCACAGGAGACATTGGACTTCCCAGAAACTTCACCACCGCCTCCCAACTCCGGCCTAACAGCGCCGGCGACCTTGGATTGCGACGGCCGCGTGTCTCAAAATCACGTACTGGTGGCGTCAGGGAGATTCAGCAGCTAGGCAGCCTCCTGGCCGGAGGGGCGCGTGCAAGATCCATGACCCAGCCGCCTCTATCTTCTCTGCCGGATGTGGCCACGCAGCTGCAGGTTGTGCCCTCCTCTTGCTGCAGGCCGAGCCCTCCTCTAGCTGCAGGTGCATCACAGGTAGGCACGGTGGACATCGGGTGGTGGCAGCAGTAGGGACAGCAAGGCTCGCCGGTTGACAAGCTCGTCGGATTTGGGCTTGGGGATGGAAGAGGGAACGAGAGGGAGGAGGGCGCCGTCGGCGCGCCGTGATCGAGGATGAAGGAGCTCGCCGGAGTAGCACAACCCCCGCGTGAGCATCCGCAGAACTAGTGGCCAGTGCTCAAATCCGAGGCCACAGGCGGTGTCCCGGTGCAGTACGGGGTCGAGGTCGCCGGGGGAAGGGGGCGGAGGTGGGCATCGCGTCGCTGCGGCCGGTGGATCCGGTAACAGGGCGCGGGGGCTTCGCCGGCGGCGGCGGAGCTCGCGAGTTGGGGTGGCGGCTCCGGCGGCCGGAAGCGGGTGGGCGTTGGGGTCAGGCGGCCGGCGGCAGGAGGTGGGCGTTGGGGTCGGGTGGCCGGCGGCAG